>NC_135399.1:600000-900000 GCF_051989625.1 Stigmatopora argus
TAAGTTATTCATTTGGCATCATTCGAAGTGATAGAAATCAAGTTTTAATGAAAATTACCATACTCGGCCAAAACATGCTTTTCAGCCCCTGAAAAGCACATTTTGGCCTTAAAAACTGAATATGTCCCCTGCAACCAAACGAACTGTCAGAGATACAAATCTACAATGGACATAGTGTAAAATGGTCCAATTCAAGTAAATTATTCATTTGGCATCATTCGAAGTTATAGAAATTAAGTTTTAATGAAAATTATCATACTCGGCCAAAACATGCTTTTCAGCCTCTGAAAAGCACATTTTGGCCATAAAAACTGAAAATGTCCCCTGCAACCAAACGAACTGTCGGAGACACAAATCTACAATGGACATAGTGTAAAATGGTCCAATTCAAGTAAGTTATTTATTTAGCATCATTCGAAGTGATAGAAATCAAGTTTTAATGAAACTCGGCCAAAACATGCTTTTCAGCCCCTGAAAAGCACATTTTGGCCATAAAAACTGAATATGTTCCCTGCAACCAAACGAACTGTCAGAGACACAAATCTACAATGGACATAGTGTAAAATGGTCCAATTCAAGTAAGTTATTCATTTGGCATCATTCGAATGGATAGAAATCAAGTTTTAATGAAAATTATCATACTCGGCCAAAACGTGCTTTTCAGCCCCTGAAAAGCACATTTTGGCCATAAAAACTGAATATGTCCCATACAACCAAACGAACTGTCAGAGACACAAATCTACAATGGACATAGTGTAAAATGGTCCAATTCAAGTAAGTTATTCATTTGGCATCATTCAAATGGATAGAAATCAAGTTTTAATGAAAATTATCATACTCGGCCAAAACATGCTTTTCAGCCCCTGAAAAGCACATTTTGGCCATAAAAACTGAAAATGTCCCCTGCAACCAAACAAACTGTCGGAGACACAAATCTACAATGGACATAGTGTAAAATGGTCCAATTCAAGTAAGTTATTCATTTGGCATCATTCGAAGTGATAGAAATCAAGTTTTAATGAAAATTATCATACTCGGCCAAAACATGCTTTTCAGCCCCTGAAAAGCACATTTTGGCCATAAAAACTTAATATGTCCCCTGCAACCAAACGAACTGTCAGAGACACAAATCTACAATGGACATAGTGTAAAATGGTCCAATTCAAGTAAGTTATTCATTTGGCATCATTCGAAGTGATAGAAATTAAGTTTTAATGAAAATTATCATACTCGGCCAAAACATGCTTTTCAGCCCCTGAAAAGCACATTTTGGCCATAAAAACTGAAAATGTCCCCTGCAACCAAACAAACTGTCGGAGACACAAATCTACAATGGACATAGTGTAAAATGGTCCAATTCAAGTAAGTTATTCATTTGGCATCATTCAAATGGATAGAAATCAAGTTTTAATGAAAATTATCATACTCGGCCAAAACATGCTTTTCAGCCTCTGAAAAGCACATTTTGGCCATAAAAACTGAATATGTCCCCCGCAACCAAACAAACTGTCGGAGACACAAATCTACAATGGACATAGTGTAAAATGGTCCAATTCAAGTAAGTTATTCATTTGGCATCATTCGAATGGATAGAAATCAAGTTTTAATGAAAATTATCATACTCGGCCAAAACATGCTTTTCACCCTGAAAAGCACATTTTGGCCATAAAAACTGAATATGTCCCCTGCAACCAAACGAACTGTCAGAGACACAAATCTACAATGGACATAGTGTAAAATGGTCCAATTCAAGTAAGTTATTCATTTGGCATCATTCGAAGTGATAGCAATTAAGTTTTAATGTAAATTATCATACTCGGCCAAAACATGCTTTTCAGCCTCTGAAAAGCACATTTTGGCCACAAAAACTGAAAATGTCCCCTGCAACCAAACGAACTGTCGGAGACACAAATCTACAATGGACATAGTGTAAAATGGTCCAATTCAAGTAAGTTATTCATTTGGCATCATTCGAATGGATAGAAATCAAGTTTTAATGAAAATTATCATACTCGGCCAAAACGTGCTTTTCAGCCCCTGAAAAGCACATTTTGGCCATAAAAACTGAATATGTCCCCTACAACCAAACGAACTGTCAGAGACACAAATCTACAATGGACATAGTGTAAAATGGTCCAATTCAAGTAAGTTATTCATTTGGCATCATTCAAATGGATAGAAATCAAGTTTTAATGAAAATTATCATACTCGGCCAAAACATGCTTTTCAGCCCCTGAAAAGCACATTTTGGCCATAAAAACTGAAAATGTCCCCTGCAACCAAACAAACTGTCGGAGACAAAAATCTACAATGGACATAGTGTAAAATGGTCCAATTCAAGTAAGTTATTCATTTGGCATCATTCGAAGTGATAGAAATCAAGTTTTAATGAAAATTATCATACTCGGCCAAAACATGCTTTTCAGCCCCTGAAAAGCACATTTTGGCCATAAAAACTTAATATGTCCCCTGCAACCAAACGAACTGTCAGAGACACAAATCTACAATGGACATAGTGTAAAATGGTCCAATTCAAGTAAGTTATTCATTTGGCATCATTCGAAGTGATAGAAATTAAGTTTTAATGAAAATTATCATACTCGGCCAAAACATGCTTTTCAGCCCCTGAAAAGCACATTTTGGCCATAAAAACTGAAAATGTCCCCTGCAACCAAACAAACTGTCGGAGACACAAATCTACAATGGACATAGTGTAAAATGGTCCAATTCAAGTAAGTTATTCATTTGGCATCATTCAAATGGATAGAAATCAAGTTTTAATGAAAATTATCATACTCGGCCAAAACATGCTTTTCAGCCTCTGAAAAGCACATTTTGGCCATAAAAACTGAATATGTCCCCTGCAACCAAACGAACTGTCAGAGACACAAATCTACAATGGACATAGTGTAAAATGGTCCAATTCAAGTAAGTTATTCATTTGGCATCATTCAAATGGATAGAAATCAAGTTTTAATGAAAATTATCATACTCGGCCAAAACATGCTTTTCAGCCCCTGAAAAGCACATTTTGGCCATAAAAACTGAAAATGTCCCCTGCAACCAAACAAACTGTCGGAGACACAAATCTACAATGGACATAGTGTAAAATGGTCCAATTCAAGTAAGTTATTCATTTGGCATCATTCAAATGGATAGAAATCAAGTTTTAATGAAAATTATCATACTCGGCCAAAACATGCTTTTCAGCCCCTGAAAAGCACATTTTGGCCATAAAAACTGAAAATGTCCCCTGCAACCAAACAAACTGTCGGAGACACAAATCTACAATGGACATAGTGTAAAATGGTCCAATTCAAGTAAGTTATTCATTTGGCATCATTCGAAGTGATAGAAATCAAGTTTTAATGAAAATTATCATATTCGGCCAAAACATGCTTTTCATTCCCTGAAAAGCACATTTTGGCCATAAAAACTGAAAATGTCCCCTGCAACCAAACGAACTGTCGGAGACACAAATCTACAATGGACATAGTGTAAAATGGTCCAATTCGAGTAAGTTATTCATTTGGCATCATTCGAAGTGATAGAAATCAAGTTTTAATGAAAATTATCATACTCGGCCAAAACATGCTTTTCAGCCCCTGAAAAGCACATTTTGGCCATAAAAACTGAATATGTCCCCTGCAACCAAACGAACTGTCGGAGACACAAATCTACAATGGACATAGTGTAAAATGGTCCAATTCAAGTAAGTTATTCATTGGCATCATTCGAAGTGATAGAAATCAAGTTTTAATGAAAATTATCATACTCGGCCAAAACATGCTTTTCAGCCTCTGAAAAGCACATTTTGGCCATAAAAACTGAAAATGTCCCCTGCAACCAAACGAACTGTCGGAGACACAAATCTACAATGGACATAGTGTAAAATGGTCCAATTCAAGTAAGTTATTCATTTGGCATCATTTGAATGGATAGAAATCAAGTTTTAATGAAAATTATCATACTCGGCCAAAACATGCTTTTCAGCCCCTGAAAAGCACATTTTGGCCATAAAAACTGAATATGTCCCCTGCAACAGAACGAACTGTCAGAGACACAAATCTACAATGGACTTTGTGTAAAATGGTCCAATTCAAGTAAGTTATTCATTTGGCATCATTCGAAGTGATAGAAATTAAGTTTTAATGAAAATTATCATACTCGGCCAAAACATGCTTTTCAGCCTCTGAAAAGCACATTTTGGCCATAAAAACTGAAAATGTCCCCTGCAACCAAACGAACTGTCGGAGACACAAATCTACAATGGACATAGTGTAAAATGGTCCAATTCAAGTAAGTTATTCATTTGGCATCATTCGAAGTGATAGAAATCAAGTTTTAATGAAAATTACCATACTCGGCCAAAACATGCTTTTCAGCCCCTGAAAAGCACATTTTGGCCTTAAAAACTGAATATGTCCCCTGCAACCAAACGAACTGTCAGAGATACAAATCTACAATGGACATAGTGTAAAATGGTCCAATTCAAGTAAATTATTCATTTGGCATCATTCGAAGTTATAGAAATTAAGTTTTAATGAAAATTATCATACTCGGCCAAAACATGCTTTTCAGCCTCTGAAAAGCACATTTTGGCCATAAAAACTGAAAATGTCCCCTGCAACCAAACGAACTGTCGGAGACACAAATCTACAATGGACATAGTGTAAAATGGTCCAATTCAAGTAAGTTATTTATTTAGCATCATTCGAAGTGATAGAAATCAAGTTTTAATGAAACTCGGCCAAAACATGCTTTTCAGCCCCTGAAAAGCACATTTTGGCCATAAAAACTGAATATGTTCCCTGCAACCAAACAAACTGTCGGAGACACAAATCTACAATGGACATAGTGTAAAATGGTCCAATTCAAGTAAGTTATTCATTTGGCATCATTCGAAGTGATAGAAATCAAGTTTTAATGAAAATTATCATACTCGGCCAAAACATGCTTTTCAGCCCCTGAAAAGCACATTTTGGCCATAAAAACTTAATATGTCCCCTGCAACCAAACGAACTGTCAGAGACACAAATCTACAATGGACATAGTGTAAAATGGTCCAATTCAAGTAAGTTATTCATTTGGCATCATTCGAAGTGATAGAAATTAAGTTTTAATGAAAATTATCATACTCGGCCAAAACATGCTTTTCAGCCCCTGAAAAGCACATTTTGGCCATAAAAACTGAAAATGTCCCCTGCAACCAAACAAACTGTCGGAGACACAAATCTACAATGGACATAGTGTAAAATGGTCCAATTCAAGTAAGTTATTCATTTGGCATCATTCAAATGGATAGAAATCAAGTTTTAATGAAAATTATCATACTCGGCCAAAACATGCTTTTCAGCCTCTGAAAAGCACATTTTGGCCATAAAAACTGAATATGTCCCCCGCAACCAAACAAACTGTCGGAGACACAAATCTACAATGGACATAGTGTAAAATGGTCCAATTCAAGTAAGTTATTCATTTGGCATCATTCGAATGGATAGAAATCAAGTTTTAATGAAAATTATCATACTCGGCCAAAACATGCTTTTCACCCTGAAAAGCACATTTTGGCCATAAAAACTGAATATGTCCCCTGCAACCAAACGAACTGTCAGAGACACAAATCTACAATGGACATAGTGTAAAATGGTCCAATTCAAGTAAGTTATTCATTTGGCATCATTCGAAGTGATAGCAATTAAGTTTTAATGTAAATTATCATACTCGGCCAAAACATGCTTTTCAGCCTCTGAAAAGCACATTTTGGCCACAAAAACTGAAAATGTCCCCTGCAACCAAACGAACTGTCGGAGACACAAATCTACAATGGACATAGTGTAAAATGGTCCAATTCAAGTAAGTTATTCATTTGGCATCATTCGAATGGATAGAAATCAAGTTTTAATGAAAATTATCATACTCGGCCAAAACGTGCTTTTCAGCCCCTGAAAAGCACATTTTGGCCATAAAAACTGAATATGTCCCCTACAACCAAACGAACTGTCAGAGACACAAATCTACAATGGACATAGTGTAAAATGGTCCAATTCAAGTAAGTTATTCATTTGGCATCATTCAAATGGATAGAAATCAAGTTTTAATGAAAATTATCATACTCGGCCAAAACATGCTTTTCAGCCCCTGAAAAGCACATTTTGGCCATAAAAACTGAAAATGTCCCCTGCAACCAAAAAAACTGTCGGAGACAAAAATCTACAATGGACATAGTGTAAAATGGTCCAATTCAAGTAAGTTATTCATTTGGCATCATTCGAAGTGATAGAAATCAAGTTTTAATGAAAATTATCATACTCGGCCAAAACATGCTTTTCAGCCCCTGAAAAGCACATTTTGGCCATAAAAACTTAATATGTCCCCTGCAACCAAACGAACTGTCAGAGACACAAATCTACAATGGACATAGTGTAAAATGGTCCAATTCAAGTAAGTTATTCATTTGGCATCATTCGAAGTGATAGAAATTAAGTTTTAATGAAAATTATCATACTCGGCCAAAACATGCTTTTCAGCCCCTGAAAAGCACATTTTGGCCATAAAAACTGAAAATGTCCCCTGCAACCAAACAAACTGTCGGAGACACAAATCTACAATGGACATAGTGTAAAATGGTCCAATTCAAGTAAGTTATTCATTTGGCATCATTCAAATGGATAGAAATCAAGTTTTAATGAAAATTATCATACTCGGCCAAAACATGCTTTTCAGCCTCTGAAAAGCACATTTTGGCCATAAAAACTGAATATGTCCCCTGCAACCAAACGAACTGTCAGAGACACAAATCTACAATGGACATAGTGTAAAATGGTCCAATTCAAGTAAGTTATTCATTTGGCATCATTCAAATGGATAGAAATCAAGTTTTAATGAAAATTATCATACTCGGCCAAAACATGCTTTTCAGCCCCTGAAAAGCACATTTTGGCCATAAAAACTGAAAATGTCCCCTGCAACCAAACAAACTGTCGGAGACACAAATCTACAATGGACATAGTGTAAAATGGTCCAATTCAAGTAAGTTATTCATTTGGCATCATTCAAATGGATAGAAATCAAGTTTTAATGAAAATTATCATACTCGGCCAAAACATGCTTTTCAGCCCCTGAAAAGCACATTTTGGCCATAAAAACTGAAAATGTCCCCTGCAACCAAACAAACTGTCGGAGACACAAATCTACAATGGACATAGTGTAAAATGGTCCAATTCAAGTAAGTTATTCATTTGGCATCATTCGAAGTGATAGAAATCAAGTTTTAATGAAAATTATCATATTCGGCCAAAACATGCTTTTCATTCCCTGAAAAGCACATTTTGGCCATAAAAACTGAAAATGTCCCCTGCAACCAAACGAACTGTCGGAGACACAAATCTACAATGGACATAGTGTAAAATGGTCCAATTCGAGTAAGTTATTCATTTGGCATCATTCGAAGTGATAGAAATCAAGTTTTAATGAAAATTATCATACTCGGCCAAAACATGCTTTTCAGCCCCTGAAAAGCACATTTTGGCCATAAAAACTGAATATGTCCCCTGCAACCAAACGAACTGTCGGAGACACAAATCTACAATGGACATAGTGTAAAATGGTCCAATTCAAGTAAGTTATTCATTGGCATCATTCGAAGTGATAGAAATCAAGTTTTAATGAAAATTATCATACTCGGCCAAAACATGCTTTTCAGCCTCTGAAAAGCACATTTTGGCCATAAAAACTGAAAATGTCCCCTGCAACCAAACGAACTGTCGGAGACACAAATCTACAATGGACATAGTGTAAAATGGTCCAATTCAAGTAAGTTATTCATTTGGCATCATTTGAATGGATAGAAATCAAGTTTTAATGAAAATTATCATACTCGGCCAAAACATGCTTTTCAGCCCCTGAAAAGCACATTTTGGCCATAAAAACTGAATATGTCCCCTGCAACAGAACGAACTGTCAGAGACACAAATCTACAATGGACTTTGTGTAAAATGGTCCAATTCAAGTAAGTTATTCATTTGGCATCATTCGAAGTGATAGAAATTAAGTTTTAATGAAAATTATCATACTCGGCCAAAACATGCTTTTCAGCCTCTGAAAAGCACATTTTGGCCATAAAAACTGAAAATGTCCCCTGCAACCAAACGAACTGTCGGAGACACAAATCTACAATGGACATAGTGTAAAATGGTCCAATTCAAGTAAGTTATTCATTTGGCATCATTCGAAGTGATAGAAATCAAGTTTTAATGAAAATTACCATACTCGGCCAAAACATGCTTTTCAGCCCCTGAAAAGCACATTTTGGCCTTAAAAACTGAATATGTCCCCTGCAACCAAACGAACTGTCAGAGATACAAATCTACAATGGACATAGTGTAAAATGGTCCAATTCAAGTAAATTATTCATTTGGCATCATTCGAAGTTATAGAAATTAAGTTTTAATGAAAATTATCATACTCGGCCAAAACATGCTTTTCAGCCTCTGAAAAGCACATTTTGGCCATAAAAACTGAAAATGTCCCCTGCAACCAAACGAACTGTCGGAGACACAAATCTACAATGGACATAGTGTAAAATGGTCCAATTCAAGTAAGTTATTTATTTAGCATCATTCGAAGTGATAGAAATCAAGTTTTAATGAAACTCGGCCAAAACATGCTTTTCAGCCCCTGAAAAGCACATTTTGGCCATAAAAACTGAATATGTTCCCTGCAACCAAACGAACTGTCAGAGACACAAATCTACAATGGACATAGTGTAAAATGGTCCAATTCAAGTAAGTTATTCATTTGGCATCATTCGAATGGATAGAAATCAAGTTTTAATGAAAATTATCATACTCGGCCAAAACGTGCTTTTCAGCCCCTGAAAAGCACATTTTGGCCATAAAAACTGAATATGTCCCCTACAACCAAACGAACTGTCAGAGACACAAATCTACAATGGACATAGTGTAAAATGGTCCAATTCAAGTAAGTTATTCATTTGGCATCATTCAAATGGATAGAAATCAAGTTTTAATGAAAATTATCATACTCGGCCAAAACATGCTTTTCAGCCCCTGAAAAGCACATTTTGGCCATAAAAACTGAAAATGTCCCCTGCAACCAAACAAACTGTCGGAGACACAAATCTACAATGGACATAGTGTAAAATGGTCCAATTCAAGTAAGTTATTCATTTGGCATCATTCGAAGTGATAGAAATCAAGTTTTAATGAAAATTATCATACTCGGCCAAAACATGCTTTTCAGCCCCTGAAAAGCACATTTTGGCCATAAAAACTTAATATGTCCCCTGCAACCAAACGAACTGTCAGAGACACAAATCTACAATGGACATAGTGTAAAATGGTCCAATTCAAGTAAGTTATTCATTTGGCATCATTCGAAGTGATAGAAATTAAGTTTTAATGAAAATTATCATACTCGGCCAAAACATGCTTTTCAGCCCCTGAAAAGCACATTTTGGCCATAAAAACTGAAAATGTCCCCTGCAACCAAACAAACTGTCGGAGACACAAATCTACAATGGACATAGTGTAAAATGGTCCAATTCAAGTAAGTTATTCATTTGGCATCATTCAAATGGATAGAAATCAAGTTTTAATGAAAATTATCATACTCGGCCAAAACATGCTTTTCAGCCCCTGAAAAGCACATTTTGGCCATAAAAACTGAATATGTCCCCTGCAACCAAACAAACTGTCGGAGACACAAATCTACAATGGACATAGTGTAAAATGGTCCAATTCAAGTAAGTTATTCATTTGGCATCATTCGAAGTGATAGAAATCAAGTTTTAATGAAAATTATCATATTCGGCCAAAACATGCTTTTCATTCCCTGAAAAGCACATTTTGGCCATAAAAACTGAAAATGTCCCCTGCAACCAAACGAACTGTCGGAGACACAAATCTACAATGGACATAGTGTAAAATGGTCCAATTCGAGTAAGTTATTCATTTGGCATCATTCGAAGTGATAGAAATCAAGTTTTAATGAAAATTATCATACTCGGCCAAAACATGCTTTTCAGCCCCTGAAAAGCACATTTTGGCCATAAAAACTGAATATGTCCCCTGCAACCAAACGAACTGTCGGAGACACAAATCTACAATGGACATAGTGTAAAATGGTCCAATTCAAGTAAGTTATTCATTGGCATCATTCGAAGTGATAGAAATCAAGTTTTAATGAAAATTATCATACTCGGCCAAAACATGCTTTTCAGCCTCTGAAAAGCACATTTTGGCCATAAAAACTGAAAATGTCCCCTGCAACCAAACGAACTGTCGGAGACACAAATCTACAATGGACATAGTGTAAAATGGTCCAATTCAAGTAAGTTATTCATTTGGCATCATTTGAATGGATAGAAATCAAGTTTTAATGAAAATTATCATACTCGGCCAAAACATGCTTTTCAGCCCCTGAAAAGCACATTTTGGCCATAAAAACTGAATATGTCCCCTGCAACAGAACGAACTGTCAGAGACACAAATCTACAATGGACTTTGTGTAAAATGGTCCAATTCAAGTAAGTTATTCATTTGGCATCATTCGAAGTGATAGAAATTAAGTTTTAATGAAAATTATCATACTCGGCCAAAACATGCTTTTCAGCCTCTGAAAAGCACATTTTGGCCATAAAAACTGAAAATGTCCCCTGCAACCAAACGAACTGTCGGAGACACAAATCTACAATGGACATAGTGTAAAATGGTCCAATTCAAGTAAGTTATTCATTTGGCATCATTCGAAGTGATAGAAATCAAGTTTTAATGAAAATTACCATACTCGGCCAAAACATGCTTTTCAGCCCCTGAAAAGCACATTTTGGCCTTAAAAACTGAATATGTCCCCTGCAACCAAACGAACTGTCAGAGATACAAATCTACAATGGACATAGTGTAAAATGGTCCAATTCAAGTAAATTATTCATTTGGCATCATTCGAAGTTATAGAAATTAAGTTTTAATGAAAATTATCATACTCGGCCAAAACATGCTTTTCAGCCTCTGAAAAGCACATTTTGGCCATAAAAACTGAAAATGTCCCCTGCAACCAAACGAACTGTCGGAGACACAAATCTACAATGGACATAGTGTAAAATGGTCCAATTCAAGTAAGTTATTTATTTAGCATCATTCGAAGTGATAGAAATCAAGTTTTAATGAAACTCGGCCAAAACATGCTTTTCAGCCCCTGAAAAGCACATTTTGGCCATAAAAACTGAATATGTTCCCTGCAACCAAACGAACTGTCAGAGACACAAATCTACAATGGACATAGTGTAAAATGGTCCAATTCAAGTAAGTTATTCATTTGGCATCATTCGAATGGATAGAAATCAAGTTTTAATGAAAATTATCATACTCGGCCAAAACGTGCTTTTCAGCCCCTGAAAAGCACATTTTGGCCATAAAAACTGAATATGTCCCCTACAACCAAACGAACTGTCAGAGACACAAATCTACAATGGACATAGTGTAAAATGGTCCAATTCAAGTAAGTTATTCATTTGGCATCATTCAAATGGATAGAAATCAAGTTTTAATGAAAATTATCATACTCGGCCAAAACATGCTTTTCAGCCCCTGAAAAGCACATTTTGGCCATAAAAACTGAAAATGTCCCCTGCAACCAAACAAACTGTCGGAGACACAAATCTACAATGGACATAGTGTAAAATGGTCCAATTCAAGTAAGTTATTCATTTGGCATCATTCGAAGTGATAGAAATCAAGTTTTAATGAAAATTATCATACTCGGCCAAAACATGCTTTTCAGCCCCTGAAAAGCACATTTTGGCCATAAAAACTGAATATGTCCCCTGCAACCAAACGAACTGTCAGAGACACAAATCTACAATGGACATAGTGTCAAATGGTCCAATTCAAGTAAGTTATTCATTTGGCATCATTCGAAGTGATAGAAATTAAGTTTTAATGAAAATTATCATACTCGGCCAAAACATGCTTTTCAGCCCCTGAAAAGCACATTTTGGCCATAAAAACTGAAAATGTCCCCTGCAACCAAACAAACTGTCGGAGACACAAATCTACAATGGACATAGTGTAAAATGGTCCAATTCAAGTAAGTTATTCATTTGGCATCATTCAAATGGATATAAATCAAGTTTTAATGAAAATTATCATACTCGGCCAAAACATGCTTTTCAGCCCCTGAAAAGCACATTTTGGCCATAAAAACTGAATATGTCCCCTGCAACCAAACAAACTGTCGGAGACACAAATCTACAATGGACATAGTGTAAAATGGTCCAATTCAAGTAAGTTATTCATTTGGCATCATTCGAAGTGATAGAAATCAAGTTTTAATGAAAATTATCATATTCGGCCAAAACATGCTTTTCATTCCCTGAAAAGCACATTTTGGCCATAAAAACTGAAAATGTCCCCTGCAACCAAACGAACTGTCGGAGACACAAATCTACAATGGACATAGTGTAAAATGGTCCAATTCAAGTAAGTTATTCATTTGGCATCATTCGAAGTGATAGAAATCAAGTTTAAATGAAAATTATCATACTCGGCCAAAACATGCTTTTCAGCCCCTGAAAAGCACATTTTGGCCATAAAAACTTAATATGTCCCCTGCAACCAAACGAACTGTCAGAGACACAAATCTACAATGGACATAGTGTAAAATGGTCCAATTCAAGTAAGTTATTCATTTGGCATCATTCGAAGTGATAGAAATTAAGTTTTAATGAAAATTATCATACTCGGCCAAAACATGCTTTTCAGCCTCTGAAAAGCACATTTTGGCCATAAAAACTGAAAATGTCCCCCGCAACCAAACAAACTGTCGGAGACACAAATCTACAATGGACATAGTGTAAAATGGTCCAATTCAAGTAAGTTATTCATTTGGCATCATTCGAATGGATAGAAATCAAGTTTTAATGAAAATTATCATACTCGGCCAAAACATGCTTTTCACCCTGAAAAGCACATTTTGGCCATAAAAACTGAATATGTCCCCTGCAACCAAACGAACTGTCAGAGACACAAATCTACAATGGACATAGTGTAAAATGGTCCAATTCAAGTAAGTTATTCATTTGGCATCATTCGAAGTGATAGCAATTAAGTTTTAATGTAAATTATCATACTCGGCCAAAACATGCTTTTCAGCCTCTGAAAAGCACATTTTGGCCACAAAAACTGAAAATGTCCCCTGCAACCAAACGAACTGTCGGAGACACAAATCTACAATGGACATAGTGTAAAATGGTCCAATTCAAGTAAGTTATTCATTTGGCATCATTCGAATGGATAGAAATCAAGTTTTAATGAAAATTATCATACTCGGCCAAAACATGCTTTTCAGCCCCTGAAAAGCACATTTTGGCCATAAAAACTGAATATGTCCCCTGCAACAGAACGAACTGTCAGAGACACAAATCTACAATGGACATAGTGTAAAATGGTCCAATTCAAGTAAGTTATTCATTTGGCATCATTCGAAGTGATAGAAATCAAGTTTTAATGAAAATTACCATACTCGGCCAAAACATGCTTTTCAGCCCCTGAAAAGCACATTTTGGCCTTAAAAACTGAATATGTCCCCTGCAACCAAACGAACTGTCAGAGATACAAATCTACAATGGACATAGTGTAAAATGGTCCAATTCAAGTAAATTATTCATTTGGCATCATTCGAAGTTATAGAAATTAAGTTTTAATGAAAATTATCATACTCGGCCAAAACATGCTTTTCAGCCTCTGAAAAGCACATTTTGGCCATACAAACTGAAAATGTCCCCTGCAACCAAACGAACTGTCGGAGACACAAATCTACAATGGACATAGTGTAAAATGGTCCAATTCAAGTAAGTTATTTATTTGGCATCATTCGAAGTGATAGAAATCAAGTTTTAATGAAACTCGGCCAAAACATGCTTTTCAGCCCCTGAAAAGCACATTTTGGCCATAAAAACTGAATATGTTCCCTGCAACCAAACGAACTGTCAGAGACACAAATCTACAATGGACATAGTGTAAAATGGTCCACAATTCAAGTAAGTTATTCATTTGGCATCATTCGAAGTGATAGAAATTAAGTTTTAATGTAAATTATCATACTCGGCCAAAACATGCTTTTCAGCCTCTGAAAAGCACATTTTGGCCTTAAAAACTGAAAATGTCCCCTGCAACCAAACGAACTGTCGGAGACACAAATCTACAATGGACATAGTGTAAAATGGTCCAATTCAAGTAAGTTATTCATTTGGCATCATTCAAATGGATAGAAATCAAGTTTTAATGAAAATTATCATACTCGGCCAAAACATGCTTTTCAGCCCCTGAAAAGCACATTTTGGCAATAAAAACTGAAAATGTCCCCTGCAACCAAACAATCTGTCGGAGACACAAATCTACAATGGACATAGTGTAAAATGGTCCAATTCAAGTAAGTTATTCATTTGGCATCATTCGAAGTGATAGAAATAAAGTTTTAATGAAAATTATCATACTCGGCCAAAACATGCTTTTCAGCCCCTGAAAAGCACATTTTGGCCATAAAAACTGAAAATGTCCCCTGCAACCAAACGAACTGTCGGAGACACAAATCTACAATGGACATAGTGTAAAATGGTCCAATTCAAGTAAGTTATTCATTTGGCATCATTCGAAGTGATAGAAATCAAGTTTTAATGAAAATTATCATACTCGGCCAAAACATGCTTTTCAGCCCCTGAAAAGCACATTTTGGCCATAAAAACTTAATATGTCCCCTGCAACCAAACGAACTGTCAGAGACACAAATCTACAATGGACATAGTGTAAAATGGTCCAATTAAAGTAAGTTATTCATTTGGCATCATTCGAAGTGATAGAAATTAAGTTTTAATGAAAATTATCATACTCGGCCAAAACATGCTTTTCAGCCTCTGAAAAGCACATTTTGACCATAAAAACTAAAAATGTCCCCTGCAACCAAACGAACTGTCGGAGACACAAATCTACAATGGACATAGTGTAAAATGGTCCAATTCAAGTAAGTTATTCATTTGGCTTCATTCGAATGGATAGAAATCAAGTTTTAATGAAAATTATCATACTCGGCCAAAACATGCTTTTCACCCTGAAAAGCACATTTTGGCCATAAAAACTGAATATGTCCCCTGCAACCAAACGAACTGTCAGAGACACAAATCTACAATGGACATAGTGTAAAATGGTCCAATTCAAGTAAGTTATTCATTTGGCATCATTCGAAGTGATAGAAATTAAGTTTTAATGTAAATTATCATACTCGGCCAAAACATGCTTTTCAGCCTCTGAAAAGCACATTTTGGCCATAAAAACTGAAAATGTCCCCTGCAACCAAACGAACTGTCGGAGACACAAATCTACAATGGACATAGTGTAAAATGGTCCAATTCAAGTAAGTTATTCATTTGGCATCATTCGAATGGATAGAAATCAAGTTTTAATGAAAATTATCATACTCGGCCAAAACATGCTTTTCAGCCTCTGAAAAGCACATTTTGGCCATAAAAACTGAATATGTCCCCTGCAACAGAACGAACTGTCAGAGACACAAATCTACAATGGACATAGTGTAAAATGGTCCAATTCAAGTAAGTTATTCATTTGGCATCATTCGAAGTGATAGAAATCAAGTTTTAATGAAACTCGGCCAAAACATGCTTTTCAGCCCCTGAAAAGCACATTTTGGCCATAAAAACTGAATATGTTCCCTGCAACCAAACGAACTGTCAGAGACACAAATCTACAATGGACATAGTGTAAAATGGTCCACAATTCAAGTAAGTTATTCATTTGGCATCATTCGAAGTGATAGAAATCAAGTTTTAATGAAAATTACCATACTCGGCCAAAACATGCTTTTCAGCCCCTGAAAAGCACATTTTGGCCTTAAAAACTGAATATGTCCCCTGCAACCAAACGAACTGTCAGAGATACAAATCTACAATGGATATAGTGTAAAATGGTCCAATTCAAGTAAATTATTCATTTGGCATCATTCGAAGTTATAGAAATTAAGTTTTAATGAAAATTATCATACTCGGCCAAAACATGCTTTTCAGCCTCTGAAAAGCACATTTTGGCCATACAAACTGAAAATGTCCCCTGCAACCAAACGAACTGTCGGAGACACAAATCTACAATGGACATAGTGTAAAATGGTCCAATTCAAGTAAGTTATTTATTTGGCATCATTCGAAGTGATAGAAATCAAGTTTTAATGAAACTCGGCCAAAACATGCTTTTCAGCCCCTGAAAAGCACATTTTGGCCATAAAAACTGAATATGTTCCCTGCAACCAAACGAACTGTCAGAGACACAAATCTACAATGGACATAGTGTAAAATGGTCCACAATTCAAGTAAGTTATTCATTTGGCATCATTCGAAGTGATAGAAATTAAGTTTTAATGTAAATTATCATACTCGGCCAAAACATGCTTTTCAGCCTCTGAAAAGCACATTTTGGCCATAAAAACTGAAAATGTCCCCTGCAACCAAACGAACTGTCAGAGACACAAATCTACAATGGACATAGTGTAAAATGGTCCACAATTCAAGTAAGTTATTCATTTGGCATCATTCGAAGTGATAGAAATTAAGTTTTAATGTAAATTATCATACTCGGCCAAAACATGCTTTTCAGCCTCTGAAAAGCACATTTTGGCCATAAAAACTGAATATGTCCCCTGCAACCAAACGAACTGTCAGAGACACAAATCTACAATGGACATAGTGTAAAATGGTCCAATTCAAGTAAGTTATTCATTTGGCATCATTCGAAGTGATAGAAATCAAGTTTTAATGAAAATTATCATACTCGGCCAAAACATGCTTTTCAGCCCCTGAAAAGCACATTTTGGCCATAAAAACTGAATATGTCCCCTGCAACCAAACGAACTGTCAGAGACACAAATCTACAATGGACATAGTGTAAAATGGTCCAATTCAAGTAAGTTATTCATTTGGCATCATTCGAAGTGATAGCAATTAAGTTTTAATGTAAATTATCATACTCGGCCAAAACATGCTTTTCAGCCTCTGAAAAGCACATTTTGGCCATAAAAACTGAAAATGTCCCCTGCAACCAAACGAACTGTCGGAGACACAAATCTACAATGGACATAGTGTAAAATGGTCCAATTCAAGTAAGTTATTCATTTGGCATCATTCGAATGGATAGAAATCAAGTTTTAATGAAAATTATCATACTCGGCCAAAACATGCTTTTCACCCTGAAAAGCACATTTTGGCCATAAAAACTGAATATGTCCCCTGCAACCAAACGAACTGTCAGAGACACAAATCTACAATGGACATAGTGTAAAATGGTCCAATTCAAGTAAGTTATTCATTTGGCATCATTCGAAGTGATAGCAATTAAGTTTTAATGTAAATTATCATACTCGGCCAAAACATGCTTTTCAGCCTCTGAAAAGCACATTTTGGCCATAAAAACTGAAAATGTCCCCTGCAACCAAACGAACTGTCGGAGACACAAATCTACAATGGACATATTGTAAAATGGTCCAATTCAAGTAAATTATTCATTTGGCATCATTCGAAGTTATAGAAATCAAGATTTAATGAAAATTATCATACTCGGCCAAAACATGCTTTTCAGCCTCTGAAAAGCACATTTTGGCCATAAAAACTGAAAATGTCCCCTGCAACCAAACGAACTGTCGGAGACACAAATCTACAATGGACATAGTGTAAAATGGTCCAATTCAAGTAAGTTATTTATTTGGCATCATTCGAAGTGATAGAAATCAAGTTTTAATGAAACTCGGCCAAAACATGCTTTTCAGCCCCTGAAAAGCACATTTTGGCCATAAAAACTGAATATGTCCCCTACAACCAAACGAACTGTCAGAGACACAAATCTACAATGGACATAGTGTAAAATGGTCCAATTCAAGTAAGTTATTCATTTGGCATCATTCGAAGTGATAGAAATTAAGTTTTAATGTAAATTATCATACTCAGCCAAAACATGCTTTTCAGCCTCTGAAAAGCACATTTTGGCCATAAAAACTGAAAATGTCCCCTGCAACCAAACGAACTGTCGGAGACACAAATCTACAATGGACATAGTGTAAAATGGTCCAATTCAAGTAAGTTATTCATTTGGCATCATTCGAATGGATAGAAATCAAGTTTTAATGAAAATTATCATACTCGGCCAAAACATGCTTTTCAGCCCCTGAAAAGCACATTTTGGCCATAAAAACTGAATATGTCCCCTGCAACAGAACGAACTGTCAGAGACACAAATCTACAATGGACATAGTGTAAAATGGTCCAATTCAAGTAAGTTATTCATTTGGCATCATTCGAAGTGATAGAAATTAAGTTTTAATGAAAATTATCATACTCGGCCAAAACATGCTTTTCAGCCTCTGAAAAGCACATTTTGGCCATAAAAACTGAAAATGTCCCCTGCAACCAAACGAACTGTCGGAGACACAAATCTACAATGGACATAGTGTAAAATGGTCCAATTCAAGTAAGTTATTTATTTGGCATCATTCGAAGTGATAGAAATCAAGTTTTAATGAAAATTACCATACTCGGCCAAAACATGCTTTTCAGCCCCTGAAAAGCACATTTTGGCCATAAAAACTGAATATGTCCCCTACAACCAAACGAACTGTCAGAGACACAAATCTACAATGGACATAGTGTAAAATGGTCCAATTCAAGTAAGTTATTCATTTGGCATCATTCAAATGGACAGAAATCAAGTTTTAATGAAAATTATCATACTCGGCCAAAACATGCTTTTCAGCGCCTGAAAAGCACATTTTGGCCATAAAAACTTAATATGTCCCCTGCAACCAAACGAACTGTCAGAGACACAAATCTACAATGCACATAGTGTAAAATGGTCCACAATTCAAGTAAGTTATTCATTTGGCATCATTCGAAGTGATAGAAATTAAGTTTTAATGTAAATTATCATACTCGGCCAAAACATGCTTTTCAGCCTCTGAAAAGCACATTTTGGCCATAAAAACTGAAAATGTCCCCTGCAACCAAACGAACTGTCGGAGACACAAATCTACAATGGACATAGTGTAAAATGGTCCAATTCAAATAAGTTATTCATTTGGCATCATTCGAAGTGATAGAAATCAAGTTTTAATGAAAATTATCATACTCGGCCAAAACATGCTTTTCAGCCCCTGAAAAGCACATTTTGGCTATAAAAACTGAATATGTCCCCTGAAACCAAACGAACTGACAGAGACACAAATCTACAATGGACCTAGTGTAAAATGGTCCAATTCAAGCAAATTATTCATTTGGCATCATTCGAAGTGATAGAAATCAAGTTTTAATGAAAATTATCATACTCTGCCAAAACATGCTTTTCAGCCCCTGAAAAGCACATTTTGGCCATAAAAACTGAAAATGTCCCCTGCAACCAAACGAACTGTCGGAGACACAAATCTACAATGGACATAGTGTAAAATGGTCCAATTCAAGTAAGTTATTCATTTGGCATCATTCGAAGTGATAGAAATTTAGTTTTAATGAAAATTATCATACTCTGCCAAAACATGCTATTCAGCCTTTGAAAAGCACATTTTGGCCATAAAAACTGAAAATGTCCCCTGCAACCAAACGAACTGTCGGAGACACAAATCTACAATGGACATAGTGTAAAATGGTCCAATTCAAGTAAGTTATTCATTTGGCATCATTCGAATGGATAGAAATCAAGTTTTAATGAAAATTATCATACTCGGCCAAAACATGCTTTTCACCCTGAAAAGCACATTTTGGCCATAAAAACTGAATATGTCCCCTGCAACCAAACGAACTGTCAGAGACACAAATCTACAATGGACATAGTGTAAAATGGTCCAATTCAAGTAAGTTATTCATTTGGCATCATTCGAAGTGATAGCAATTAAGTTTTAATGTAAATTATCATACTCGGCCAAAACATGCTTTTCAGCCTCTGAAAAGCACATTTTGGCCATAAAAACTGAAAATGTCCCCTGCAACCAAACGAACTGTCGGAGACACAAATCTACAATGGACATAGTGTAAAATGGTCCAATTCAAGTAAGTTATTCATTTGGCATCATTCGAATGGATAGAAATCAAGTTTTAATGAAAATTATCATACTCGGCCAAAACATGCTTTTCAGCCCCTGAAAAGCACATTTTGGCCATAAAAACTGAATATGTCCCCTGCAACAGAACGAACTGTCAGAGACACAAATCTACAATGGACATAGTGTAAAATGGTCCAATTCAAGTAAGTTATTCATTTGGCATCATTCGAATGGATAGAAATCAAGTTTTAATGAAAATTATCATACTCGGCCAAAACATGCTTTTCAGCCCCTGAAAAGCACATTTTGGCCATAAAAACTGAATATGTCCCCTGCAACAGAACGAACTGTCAGAGACACAAATCTACAATGGACATAGTGTAAAATGGTCCAATTCAAGTAAGTTATTCATTTGGCATCATTCGAAGTGATAGAAATCAAGTTTTAATGAAAATTACCATACTCGGCCAAAACATGCTTTTCAGCCCCTGAAAAGCACATTTTGGCCTTAAAAACTGAATATGTCCCCTGCAACCAAACGAACTGTCAGAGATACAAATCTACAATGGACATAGTGTAAAATGGTCCAATTCAAGTAAATTATTCATTTGGCATCATTCGAAGTTATAGAAATTAAGTTTTAATGAAAATTATCATACTCGGCCAAAACATGCTTTTCAGCCTCTGAAAAGCACATTTTGGCCATAAAAACTGAAAATGTCCCCTGCAACCAAACGAACTGTCGGAGACACAAATCTACAATGGACATAGTGTAAAATGGTCCAATTCAAGTAAGTTATTTATTTGGCATCATTCGAAGTGATAGAAATCAAGTTTTAATGAAACTCGGCCAAAACATGCTTTTCAGCCCCTGAAAAGCACATTTTGGCCATAAAAACTGAATATGTCCCCTACAACCAAACGAACTGTCAGAGACACAAATCTACAATGGACATAGTGTAAAATGGTCCAATTCAAGTAAGTTATTCATTTGGCATCATTCGAAGTGATAGAAATTAAGTTTTAATGTAAATTATCATACTCGGCCAAAACATGCTTTTCAGCCTCTGAAAAGCACATTTTGGCCATAAAAACTGAAAATGTCCCCTGCAACCAAACGAACTGTCGGAGACACAAATCTACAATGGACATAGTGTAAAATGGTCCAATTCAAGTAAGTTATTCATTTGGCATCATTCGAATGGATAGAAATCAAGTTTTAATGAAAATTATCATACTCGGCCAAAACATGCTTTTCAGCCCCTGAAAAGCACATTTTGGCCATAAAAACTGAATATGTCCCCTGCAACAGAACGAACTGTCAGAGACACAAATCTACAATGGACATAGTGTAAAATGGTCCAATTCAAGTAAGTTATTCATTTGGCATCATTCGAAGTGATAGAAATTAAGTTTTAATGAAAATTATCATACTCGGCCAAAACATTTTTTTCAGCCTCTGAAAAGCACATTTTGGCCATAAAAACTGAAAATGTCCCCTGCAACCAAACGAACTGTCGGAGACACAAATCTACAATGGACATAGTGTAAAATGGTCCAATTCAAGTAAGTTATTTATTTGGCATCATTCGAAGTGATAGAAATCAAGTTTTAATGAAACTCGGCCAAAACATGCTTTTCAGCCCCTGAAAAGCACATTTTGGCCATAAAAACTGAATATGTTCCCTGCAACCAAACGAACTGTCAGAGACACAAATCTACAATGGACATAGTGTAAAATGGTCCAATTCAAGTAAGTTATTCATTTGGCATCATTCGAATGGATAGAAATCAAGTTTTAATGAAAATTATCATACTCGGCCAAAACGTGCTTTTCAGTCCCTGAAAAGCACATTTTGGCCATAAAAACTGAATATGTCCCCTACAACCAAACGAACTGTCAGAGACACAAATCTACAATGGACATAGTGTAAAATGGTCCAATTCAAGTAAGTTATTCATTTGGCATCATTCAAATGGATAGAAATCAAGTTTTAATGAAAATTATCATACTCGGCCAAAACATGCTTTTCAGCGCCTGAAAAGCACATTTTGGCCATAAAAACTTAATATGTCCCCTGCAACCAAACGAACTGTCAGAGACACAAATCTACAATGCACATAGTGTAAAATGGTCCACAATTCAAGTAAGTTATTCATTTGGCATCATTCGAAGTGATAGAAATTAAGTTTTAATGTAAATTATCATACTCGGCCAAAACATGCTTTTCAGCCTCTGAAAAGCACATTTTGGCCATAAAAACTGAAAATGTCCCCTGCAACCAAACGAACTGTCGGAGACACAAATCTACAATGGACATAGTGTAAAATGGTCCAATTCAAATAAGTTATTCATTTGGCATCATTCGAAGTGATAGAAATCAAGTTTTAATGAAAATTATCATACTCGGCCAAAACATGCTTTTCAGCCCCTGAAAAGCACATTTTGGCTATAAAAACTGAATATGTCCCCTGAAACCAAACGAACTGACAGAGACACAAATCTACAATGGACCTAGTGTAAAATGGTCCAATTCAAGCAAATTATTCATTTGGCATCATTCGAAGTGATAGAAATCAAGTTTTAATGAAAATTATCATACTCGGCCAAAACATGCTTTTCAGCCCCTGAAAAGCACATTTTGGCCATAAAAACTGAAAATGTCCCCTGCAACCAAACGAATTGTCGGAGACACAAATCTACAATGGACATAGTGTAAAATGGTCCAATTCAAGTAAGTTATTCATTTGGCATCATTCGAAGTGATAGAAATTTAGTTTTAATGAAAATTATCATACTCGGCCAAAACATGCTTTTCAGCCCCTGAAAAGCACATTTTGGCCTTAAAAACTGAATATGTCCCCTGCAACCAAACGAACTGTCAGAGATACAAATCTACAATGGACATAGTGTAAAATGGTCCAATTCAAGTAAATTATTCATTTGGCATCATTCGAAGTTATAGAAATTAAGTTTTAATGAAAATTATCATACTCGGCCAAAACATGCTTTTCAGCCTCTGAAAAGCACATTTTGGCCATAAAAACTGAAAATGTCCCCTGCAACCAAACGAACTGTCGGAGACACAAATCTACAATGGACATAGTGTAAAATGGTCCAATTCAAGTAAGTTATTTATTTGGCATCATTCGAAGTGATAGAAATCAAGTTTTAATGAAACTCGGCCAAAACATGCTTTTCAGCCCCTGAAAAGCACATTTTGGCCATAAAAACTGAATATGTTCCCTGCAACCAAACGAACTGTCAGAGACACAAATCTACAATGGACATAGTGTAAAATGGTCCAATTCAAGTAAGTTATTCATTTGGCATCATTCGAATGGATAGAAATCAAGTTTTAATGAAAATTATCATACTCGGCCAAAACGTGCTTTTCAGCCCCTGAAAAGCACATTTTGGCCATAAAAACTGAATATGTCCCCTACAACCAAACGAACTGTCAGAGACACAAATCTACAATGGACATAGTGTAAAATGGTCCAATTCAAGTAAGTTATTCATTTGGCATCATTCAAATGGATAGAAATCAAGTTTTAATGAAAATTATCATACTCGGCCAAAACATGCTTTTCAGCCCCTGAAAAGCACATTTTGGCCATAAAAACTGAATATGTCCCCTACAACCAAACGAACTGTCAGAGACACAAATCTACAATGGACATAGTGTAAAATGGTCCAATTCAAGTAAGTTATTCATTTGGCATCATTCAAATGGATAGAAATCAAGTTTTAATGAAAATTATCATACTCGGCCAAAACATGCTTTTCAGCGCCTGAAAAGCACATTTTGGCCATAAAAACTTAATATGTCCCCTGCAACCAAACGAACTGTCAGAGACACAAATCTACAATGCACATAGTGTAAAATGGTCCACAATTCAAGTAAGTTATTCATTTGGCATCATTCGAAGTGATAGAAATTAAGTTTTAATGTAAATTATCATACTCGGCCAAAACATGCTTTTCAGCCTCTGAAAAGCACATTTTGGCCATAAAAACTGAAAATGTCCCCTGCAACCAAACAAACTGTCGGAGACACAAATCTACAATGGACATAGTGTAAAATGGTCCAATTCAAATAAGTTATTCATTTGGCATCATTCGAAGTGATAGAAATCAAGTTTTAATGAAAATTATCATACTCGGCCAAAACATGCTTTTCAGCCCCTGAAAAGCACATTTTGGCTATAAAAACTGAATATGTCCCCTGAAACCAAACAAACTGACAGAGACACAAATCTACAATGGACCTAGTGTAAAATGGTCCAATTCAAGCAAATTATTCATTTGGCATCATTCGAAGTGATAGAAATCAAGTTTTAATGAAAATTATCATACTCGGCCAAAACATGCTTTTCAGCCCCTGAAAAGCACATTTTGGCTATAAAAACTGAATATGTCCCCTGAAACCAAACAAACTGACAGAGACACAAATCTACAATGGACCTAGTGTAAAATGGTCCAATTCAAGCAAATTATTCATTTGGCATCATTCGAAGTGATAGAAATCAAGTTTTAATGAAAATTATCATACTCGGCCAAAACATGCTTTTCAGCCCCTGAAAAGCACATTTTGGCCATAAAAACTGAAAATGTCCCCTGCAACCAAACGAACTGTCGGAGACACAAATCTACAATGGACATTTTGTAAAATGGTCCAATTCAAGTAAGTTATTCATTTGGCATCATTCGAATGGATAGAAATCAAGTTTTAATGAAAATTATCATACTCGGCCAAAACATGCTTTTCACCCTGAAAAGCACATTTTGGCCATAAAAACTGAATATGTCCCCTGCAACCAAACGAACTGTCAGAGACACAAATCTACAATGGACATAGTGTAAAATGGTCCAATTCAAGTAAGTTATTCATTTGGCATCATTCGAAGTGATAGCAATTAAGTTTTAATGTAAATTATCATACTCGGCCAAAACATGCTTTTCAGCCTCTGAAAAGCACATTTTGGCCATAAAAACTGAAAATGTCCCCTGCAACCAAACGAACTGTCGGAGACACAAATCTACAATGGACATAGTGTAAAATGGTCCAATTCAAGTAAGTTATTCATTTGGCATCATTCGAATGGATAGAAATCAAGTTTTAATGAAAATTATCATACTCGGCCAAAACATGCTTTTCAGCCCCTGAAAAGCACATTTTGGCCATAAAAACTGAATATGTCCCCTGCAACAGAACGAACTGTCAGAGACACAAATCTACAATGGACATAGTGTAAAATGGTCCAATTCAAGTAAGTTATTCATTTGGCATCATTCGAAGTGATAGAAATCAAGTTTTAATGAAAATTACCATACTCGGCCAAAACATGCTTTTCAGCCCCTGAAAAGCACATTTTGGCCTTAAAAACTGAATATGTCCCCTGCAACCAAACGAACTGTCAGAGATACAAATCTACAATGGACATAGTGTAAAATGGTCCAATTCAAGTAAATTATTCATTTGGCATCATTCGAAGTTATAGAAATTAAGTTTTAATGAAAATTATCATACTCGGCCAAAACATGCTTTTCAGCCTCTGAAAAGCACATTTTGGCCATAAAAACTGAAAATGTCCCCTGCAACCAAACGAACTGTCGGAGACACAAATCTACAATGGACATAGTGTAAAATGGTCCAATTCAAGTAAGTTATTTATTTGGCATCATTCGAAGTGATAGAAATCAAGTTTTAATGAAACTCGGCCAAAACATGCTTTTCAGCCCCTGAAAAGCACATTTTGGCCATAAAAACTGAATATGTTCCCTGCAACCAAACGAACTGTCAGAGACACAAATCTACAATGGACATAGTGTAAAATGGTCCAATTCAAGTAAGTTATTCATTTGGCATCATTCGAATGGATAGAAATCAAGTTTTAATGAAAATTATCATACTCGGCCAAAACGTGCTTTTCAGCCCCTGAAAAGCACATTTTGGCCATAAAAACTGAATATGTCCCCTACAACCAAACGAACTGTCAGAGACACAAATCTACAATGGACATAGTGTAAAATGGTCCAATTCAAGTAAGTTATTCATTTGGCATCATTCAAATGGATAGAAATCAAGTTTTAATGAAAATTATCATACTCGGCCAAAACATGCTTTTCAGCCCCTGAAAAGCACATTTTGGCCATTAAAACTGAAAATGTCCCCTGCAACCAAACAAACTGTCGGAGACACAAATCTACAATGGACATAGTGTAAAATGGTCCAATTCAACTAAGTTATTCATTTGGCATCATTCGAAGTGGTAGAAATCAAGTTTTAATGAAAATTATCATACTCGGCCAAAACATGCTTTTCAGCCCCTGAAAAGCACATTTTGGCCATAAAAACTTAATATGTCCCCTGCAACCAAACGAACTGTCAGAGACACAAATCTACAATGGACATAGTGTAAAATGGTCCAATTCAAGTAAGTTATTCATTTGGCATCATTCGAAGTGATAGAAATTAAGTTTTAATGTAAATTATCATACTCGGCCAAAACATGCTTTTCAGCCTCTGAAAAGCACATTTTGGCCATAAAAACTGAAAATGTCCCCTGCAACCAAACGAACTGTCGGAGACACAAATCTACAATGGACATAGTGTAAAATGGTCCAATTCAAATAAGTTATTCATTTGGCATCATTCGAAGTGATAGAAATCAAGTTTTAATGAAAATTATCATACTCGGCCAAAACATGCTTTTCAGCCCCTGAAAAGCACATTTTGGCTATAAAAACTGAATATGTCCCCTGAAACCAAACAAACTGTCAGAGACACAAATCTACAATGGACATAGTGTAAAATGGTCCAATTCAAGCAAATTATTCATTTGGCATCATTCGAAGTGATAGAAATCAAGTTTTAATGAAAATTATCATACTCGGCCAAAACATGCTTTTCAGCCCCTGAAAAGCACATTTTGGCCTTAAAAACTGAATATGTCCCCTGCAACCAAACGAACTGTCAGAGATACAAATCTACAATGGACATAGTGTAAAATGGTCCAATTCAAGTAAGTTATTTATTTGGCATCATTCGAAGTGATAGAAATCAAGTTTTAATGAAACTCGGCCAAAACATGCTTTTCAGCCCCTGAAAAGCACATTTTGGCCATAAAAACTGAATATGTTCCCTGCAACCAAACGAACTGTCAGAGACACAAATCTACAATGGACATAGTGTAAAATGGTCCACAATTCAAGTAAGTTATTCATTTGGCATCATTCGAAGTGATAGAAATTAAGTTTTAATGTAAATTATCATACTCGGCCAAAACATGCTTTTCAGCCTCTGAAAAGCACATTTTGGCCATAAAAACTGAAAATGTCCAATGCAACCAAACGAACTGTCGGAGACACAAATCTACAATGGACATAGTGTAAAATGGTCCAATTCAAGTAAGTTATTCATTTGGCATCATTCAAATGGATAGAAATCAAGTTTTAATGAAAATTATCATACTCGGCCAAAACATGCTTTTCAGCCCCTGAAAAGCACATTTTGGCAATAAAAACTGAAAATGTCCCCTGCAACCAAACAATCTGTCGGAGACACAAATCTACAATGGACATAGTGTAAAATGGTCCAATTCAAGTAAGTTATTCATTTGGCATCATTCGAAGTGATAGAAATCAAGTTTTAATGAAAATTATCATATTCGGCCAAAACATGCTTTTCAGCCCCTGAAAAGCACATTTTGGCCATAAAAACTGAAAATGTCCCCTGCAACCAAACGAACTGTCGGAGACACAAATCTACAATGGACATAGTGTAAAATGGTCCAATTCAAGTAAGTTATTCATTTGGCATCATTCGAAGTGATAGAAATCAAGTTTTAATGAAAATTATCATACTCGGCCAAAACATGCTTTTCAGCCCCTGAAAAGCACATTTTGGCCATAAAAACTTAATATGTCCCCTGCAACCAAACGAACTGTCAGAGACACAAATCTACAATGGACATAGTGTAAAATGGTCCAATTAAAGTAAGTTATTCATTTGGCATCATTCGAAGTGATAGAAATTAAGTTTTAATGAAAATTATCATACTCGGCCAAAACATGCTTTTCAGCCTCTGAAAAGCACATTTTGGCCATAAAAACTAAAAATGTCCCCTGCAACCAAACGAACTGTCGGAGACACAAATCTACAATGTACATAGTGTAAAATGGTCCAATTCAAGTAAGTTATTCATTTGGCATCATTCGAATGGATAGAAATCAAGTTTTAATGAAAATTATCATACTCGGCCAAAACATGCTTTTCACCCTGAAAAGCACATTTTGGCCATAAAAACTGAATATGTCCCCTGCAACCAAACGAACTGTCAGAGACACAAATCTACAATGGACATAGTGTAAAATGGTCCAATTCAAGTAAGTTATTCATTTGGCATCATTCGAAGTGATAGAAATTAAGTTTTAATGTAAATTATCATACTCGGCCAAAACATGCTTTTCAGCCTCTGAAAAGCACATTTTGGCCATAAAAACTGAAAATGTCCCCTGCAACCAAACGAACTGTCGGAGACACAAATCTACAATGGACATAGTGTAAAATGGTCCAATTCAAGTAAGTTATTCATTTGGCATCATTCGAATGGATAGAAATCAAGTTTTAATGAAAATTATCATACTCGGCCAAAACATGCTTTTCAGCCTCTGAAAAGCACATTTTGGCCGTAAAAATTGAATATGTCCCCTGCAACAGAACGAACTGTCAGAGACACAAATCTACAATGGACATAGTGTAAAATGGTCCAATTCAAGTAAGTTATTCATTTGGCATCATTCGAAGTGATAGAAATCAAGTTTTAATGAAACTCGGCCAAAACATGCTTTTCAGCCCCTGAAAAGCACATTTTGGCCATAAAAACTGAATATGTTCCCTGCAACCAAACGAACTGTCAGAGACACAAATCTACAATGGACATAGTGTAAAATGGTCCACAATTCAAGTAAGTTATTCATTTGGCATCATTCGAAGTGATAGAAATCAAGTTTTAATGAAAATTACCATACTCGGCCAAAACATGCTTTTCAGCCCCTGAAAAGCACATTTTGGCCTTAAAAACTGAATATGTCCCCTGCAACCAAACGAACTGTCAGAGATACAAATCTACAATGGACATAGTGTAAAATGGTCCAATTCAAGTAAATTATTCATTTGGCATCATTCGAAGTTATAGAAATTAAGTTTTAATGAAAATTATCATACTCGGCCAAAACATGCTTTTCAGCCTCTGAAAAGCACATTTTGGCCATACAAACTGAAAATGTCCCCTGCAACCAAACGAACTGTCGGAGACACAAATCTACAATGGACATAGTGTAAAATGGTCCAATTCAAGTAAGTTATTTATTTGGCATCATTCGAAGTGATAGAAATCAAGTTTTAATGAAACTCGGCCAAAACATGCTTTTCAGCCCCTGAAAAGCACATTTTGGCCATAAAAACTGAATATGTTCCCTGCAACCAAACGAACTGTCAGAGACACAAATCTACAATGGACATAGTGTAAAATGGTCCACAATTCAAGTAAGTTATTCATTTGGCATCATTCGAAGTGATAGAAATTAAGTTTTAATGTAAATTATCATACTCGGCCAAAACATGCTTTTCAGCCTCTGAAAAGCACATTTTGGCCATAAAAACTGAAAATGTCCCCTGCAACCAAACGAACTGTCGGAGACACAAATCTACAATGGACATAGTGTAAAATGGTCCAATTCAAATAAGTTATTCATTTGGCATCATTCGAAGTGATAGAAATCAAGTTTTAATGAAAATTATCATACTCGGCCAAAACATGCTTTTCAGCCCCTGAAAAGCACATTTTGGCTATAAAAACTGAATATGTCCCCTGAAACCAAACGAACTGTCAGAGACACAAATCTACAATGGACATAGTGTAAAATGGTCCAATTCAAGCAAATTATTCATTTGGCATCATTCGAAGTGATAGAAATCAAGTTTTAATGAAAATTATCATACTCGGCCAAAACATGCTTTTCAGCCTCTGAAAAGCACATTTTGGCCATAAAAACTGAAAATGTCCCCTGCAACCAAACGAACTGTCGGAGACACAAATCTACAATGGACATAGTGTAAAATGGTCCAATTCAAGTAAGTTATTCATTTGGCATCAATCGAAGTGATAGAAATCAAGTTTTAATGAAAATTATCAAACTCGGCCAAAACATGCTTTTCAGCCCCTGAAAAGCACATTTTGGCCATAAAAACTGAATATGTCCCCTGCAACCAAACGAACTGTCAGAGACACAAATCTACAATGGACATAGTGTAAAATGGTCCAATTCAAGTAAGTTATTCATTTGGCATCATTCAAATGGATAGAAATCAAGTTTTAATGAAAATTATCATACTCGGCCAAAACATGCTTTTCAGCCCCTGAAAAGCACATTTTGGCAATAAAAACTGAAAATGTCCCCTGCAACCAAACAAACTGTCGGAGACACAAATCTACAATGGACATAGTGTAAAATGGTCCAATTCAAGTAAATTATTCATTTGGCATCATTCGAAGTGATAGAAATCAAGTTTTAATGAAAATTATCATATTCGGCCAAAACATGCTTTTCAGCCCCTGAAAAGCACATTTTGGCCATAAAAACTGAAAATGTCCCCTGCAACCAAACGAACTGTCGGAGACACAAATCTACAATGGACATAGTGTAAAATGGTCCAATTCAAGTAAGTTATTCATTTGGCATCATTCGAAGTGATAGAAATCAAGTTTTAATGAAAATTATCATACTCGGCCAAAACATGCTTTTCAGCCCCTGAAAAGCACATTTTGGCCATAAAAACTTAATATGTCCCCTGCAACCAAACGAACTGTCAGAGACACAAATCTACAATGGACATAGTGTAAAATGGTCCAATTAAAGTAAGTTATTCATTTGGCATCATTCGAAGTGATAGAAATTAAGTTTTAATGAAAATTATCATACTCGGCCAAAACATGCTTTTCAGCCTCTGAAAAGCACATTTTGGCCATAAAAACTAAAAATGTCCCCTGCAACCAAACGAACTGTCGGAGACACAAATCTACAATGGACATAGTGTAAAATGGTCCAATTCAAGTAAGTTATTCATTTGGCATCATTCGAATGGATAGAAATCAAGTTTTAATGAAAATTATCATACTCGGCCAAAACATGCTTTTCACCCTGAAAAGCACATTTTGGCCATAAAAACTGAACATGTCCCCTGCAACCAAACGAACTGTCAGAGACACAAATCTACAATGGACATAGTGTAAAATGGTCCAATTCAAGTAAGTTATTCATTTGGCATCATTCGAAGTGATAGAAATTAAGTTTTAATGTAAATTATCATACTCGGCCAAAACATGCTTTTCAGCCTCTGAAAAGCACATTTTGGCCATAAAAACTGAAAATGTCCCCTGCAACCAAACGAACTGTCGGAGACACAAATCTACAATGGACATAGTGTAAAATGGTCCAATTCAAGTAAGTTATTCATTTGGCATCATTCGAATGGATAGAAATCAAGTTTTAATGAAAATTATCATACTCGGCCAAAACATGCTTTTCAGCCTCTGAAAAGCACATTTTGGCCATAAAAACTGAATATGTCCCCTGCAACAGAACGAACTGTCAGAGACACAAATCTACAATGGACATAGTGTAAAATGGTCCAATTCAAGTAAGTTATTCATTTGGCATCATTCGAAGTGATAGAAATCAAGTTTTAATGAAACTCGGCCAAAACATGCTTTTCAGCCCCTGAAAAGCACATTTTGGCCATAAAAACTGAATATGTTCCCTGCAACCAAACGAACTGTCAGAGACACAAATCTACAATGGACATAGTGTAAAATGGTCCACAATTCAAGTAAGTTATTCATTTGGCATCATTCGAAGTGATAGAAATTAAGTTTTAATGTAAATTATCATACTCGGCCAAAACATGCTTTTCAGCCTCTGAAAAGCACATTTTGGCCATAAAAACTGAAAATGTCCCCTGCAACCAAACGAACTGTCGGATACACAAATCTACAATGGACATAGTGTAAAATGGTCCAATTCAAATAAGTTATTCGTTTGGCATCATTCGAAGTGATAGAAATCAAGTTTTAATGAAAATTATCATACTCGGCCAAAACATGCTTTTCAGCCCCTGAAAAGAACATTTTGGCTATAAAAACTGAATATGTCCCCTGAAACCAAACGAACTGTCAGAGACACAAATCTACAATGGACATAGTGTAAAATGGTCCAATTCAAGCAAATTATTCATTTGGCATCATTCGAAGTGATAGAAATCAAGTTTTAATGAAAATTATCATACTCGGCCAAAACATGCTTTTCAGCCTCTGAAAAGCACATTTTGGCCATAAAAACTGAAAATGTCCCCTGCAACCAAACGAACTGTCGGAGACACAAATCTACAATGGACATAGTGTAAAATGGTCCAATTCAAGTAAGTTATTCATTTGGCATCAATCGAAGTGATAGAAATCAAGTTTTAATGAAAATTATCAAACTCGGCCAAAACATGCTTTTCAGCCCCTGAAAAGCACATTTTGGCCATAAAAACTGAATATGTCCCCTGCAACCAAACGAACTGTCAGAGACACAAATCTACAATGGACATAGTGTAAAATGGTCCAATTCAAGTAAGTTATTCATTTGGCATCATTCAAAATGAGAGAAATTTAGTTTTAATGAAAATTATCATACTCTGCCAAAACATGCTATTCAGCCTTTGAAAAGCACATTTTGGCCATAAAAACTGAAAATGTCCCCTGCAACCAAACGAACTGTCGGAGACACAAATCTACAATGGACATAGTGTAAAATGGTCCAATTCAAGTAAGTTATTCATTTGGCATCATTCGAAGTGATAGAAATCAAGTTTTAATGAAAATTATCATACTCGGCCAAAACATGCTTTTCAGCCTCTGAAAAGCACATTTTGGTCATAAAAACTGAATATGTCCCCTGCAACCAAACGAACTGTCAGAGACACAAATCTACAATGGACATAGTGTAAAATGGTCCACAATTCAAGTAAGTTATTCATTTGGCATCATTCGAAGTGATAGAAATCAAGTTTTAATGAAAATTACCATACTCGGCCAAAACATGCTTTTCAGCCCCTGAAAAGCACATTTTGGCCTTAAAAACTGAATATGTCCCCTGCAACCAAACGAACTGTCAGAGATACAAATCTACAATGGACATAGTGTAAAATGGTCCAATTCAAGTAAATTATTCATTTGGCATCATTCGAAGTTATAGAAATTAAGTTTTAATGAAAATTATCATACTCGGCCAAAACATGCTTTTCAGCATCTGAAAAGCACATTTTGGCCATACAAACTGAAAATGTCCCCTGCAACCAAACGAACTGTCGGAGACACAAATCTACAATGGACATAGTGTAAAATGGTCCAATTCAAGTAAGTTATTTATTTGGCATCATTCGAAGTGATAGAAATCAAGTTTTAATGAAACTCGGCCAAAACATGCTTTTCAGCCCCTGAAAAGCACATTTTGGCCATAAAAACTGAATATGTTCCCTGCAACCAAACGAACTGTCAGAGACACAAATCTACAATGGACATAGTGTAAAATGGTCCACAATTCAAGTAAGTTATTCATTTGGCATCATTCGAAGTGATAGAAATTAAGTTTTAATGTAAATTATCATACTCGGCCAAAACATGCTTTTCAGCCTCTGAAAAGCACATTTTGGCCATAAAAACTGAAAATGTCCCCTGCAACCAAACGAACTGTCGGAGACACAAATCTACAATGGACATAGTGTAAAATGGTCCAATTCAAATAAGTTATTCATTTGGCATCATTCGAAGTGATAGAAATCAAGTTTTAATGAAAATTATCATACTCGGCCAAAACATGCTTTTCAGCCCCTGAAAAGCACATTTTGGCTATAAAAACTGAATATGTCCCCTGAAACCAAACGAACTGTCAGAGACACAAATCTACAATGGACATAGTGTAAAATGGTCCAATTCAAGCAAATTATTCATTTGGCATCATTCGAAGTGATAGAAATCAAGTTTTAATGAAAATTATCATACTCGGCCAAAACATGCTTTTCAGCCTCTGAAAAGCACATTTTGGCCATAAAAACTGAAAATGTCCCCTGCAACCAAACGAACTGTCGGAGACACAAATCTACAATGGACATAGTGTAAAATGGTCCAATTCAAGTAAGTTATTCATTTGGCATCAATCGAAGTGATAGAAATCAAGTTTTAATGAAAATTATCAAACTCGGCCAAAACATGCTTTTCAGCCCCTGAAAAGCACATTTTGGCCATAAAAACTGAATATGTCCCCTGCAACCAAACGAACTGTCAGAGACACAAATCTACAATGGACATAGTGTAAAATGGTCCAATTCAAGTAAGTTATTCATTTGGCATCATTCAAATGGATAGAAATCAAGTTTTAATGAAAATTATCATACTCGGCCAAAACATGCTTTTCAGCCCCTGAAAAGCACATTTTGGCAATAAAAACTGAAAATGTCCCCTGCAACCAAACAAACTGTCGGAGACACAAATCTACAATGGACATAGTGTAAAATGGTCCAATTCAAGTAAATTATTCATTTGGCATCATTCGAAGTGATAGAAATCAAGTTTTAATGAAAATTATCATATTCGGCCAAAACATGCTTTTCAGCCCCTGAAAAGCACATTTTGGCCATAAAAACTGAAAATGTCCCCTGCAACCAAACGAACTGTCGGAGACACAAATCTACAATGGACATAGTGTAAAATGGTCCAATTCAAGTAAGTTATTCATTTGGCATCATTCGAAGTGATAGAAATCAAGTTTTAATGAAAATTATCATACTCGGCCAAAACATGCTTTTCAGCCCCTGAAAAGCACATTTTGGCCATAAAAACTTAATATGTCCCCTGCAACCAAACGAACTGTCAGAGACACAAATCTACAATGGACATAGTGTAAAATGGTCCAATTAAAGTAAGTTATTCATTTGGCATCATTCGAAGTGATAGAAATTAAGTTTTAATGAAAATTATCATACTCGGCCAAAACATGCTTTTCAGCCTCTGAAAAGCACATTTTGGCCATAAAAACTAAAAATGTCCCCTGCAACCAAACGAACTGTCGGAGACACAAATCTACAATGGACATAGTGTAAAATGGTCCAATTCAAGTAAGTTATTCATTTGGCATCATTCGAATGGATAGAAATCAAGTTTTAATGAAAATTATCATACTCGGCCAAAACATGCTTTTCACCCTGAAAAGCACATTTTGGCCATAAAAACTGAACATGTCCCCTGCAACCAAACGAACTGTCAGAGACACAAATCTACAATGGACATAGTGTAAAATGGTCCAATTCAAGTAAGTTATTCATTTGGCATCATTCGAAGTGATAGAAATTAAGTTTTAATGTAAATTATCATACTCGGCCAAAACATGCTTTTCAGCCTCTGAAAAGCACATTTTGGCCATAAAAACTGAAAATGTCCCCTGCAACCAAACGAACTGTCGGAGACACAAATCTACAATGGACATAGTGTAAAATGGTCCAATTCAAGTAAGTTATTCATTTGGCATCATTCGAATGGATAGAAATCAAGTTTTAATGAAAATTATCATACTCGGCCAAAACATGCTTTTCAGCCTCTGAAAAGCACATTTTGGCCATAAAAACTGAATATGTCCCCTGCAACAGAACGAACTGTCAGAGACACAAATCTACAATGGACATAGTGTAAAATGGTCCAATTCAAGTAAGTTATTCATTTGGCATCATTCGAAGTGATAGAAATCAAGTTTTAATGAAACTCGGCCAAAACATGCTTTTCAGCCCCTGAAAAGCACATTTTGGCCATAAAAACTGAATATGTTCCCTGCAACCAAACGAACTGTCAGAGACACAAATCTACAATGGACATAGTGTAAAATGGTCCACAATTCAAGTAAGTTATTCATTTGGCATCATTCGAAGTGATAGAAATTAAGTTTTAATGTAAATTATCATACTCGGCCAAAACATGCTTTTCAGCCTCTGAAAAGCACATTTTGGCCATAAAAACTGAAAATGTCCCCTGCAACCAAACGAACTGTCGGATACACAAATCTACAATGGACATAGTGTAAAATGGTCCAATTCAAATAAGTTATTCGTTTGGCATCATTCGAAGTGATAGAAATCAAGTTTTAATGAAAATTATCATACTCGGCCAAAACATGCTTTTCAGCCCCTGAAAAGAACATTTTGGCTATAAAAACTGAATATGTCCCCTGAAACCAAACGAACTGTCAGAGACACAAATCTACAATGGACATAGTGTAAAATGGTCCAATTCAAGCAAATTATTCATTTGGCATCATTCGAAGTGATAGAAATCAAGTTTTAATGAAAATTATCATACTCGGCCAAAACATGCTTTTCAGCCTCTGAAAAGCACATTTTGGCCATAAAAACTGAAAATGTCCCCTGCAACCAAACGAACTGTCGGAGACACAAATCTACAATGGACATAGTGTAAAATGGTCCAATTCAAGTAAGTTATTCATTTGGCATCAATCGAAGTGATAGAAATCAAGTTTTAATGAAAATTATCAAACTCGGCCAAAACATGCTTTTCAGCCCCTGAAAAGCACATTTTGGCCATAAAAACTGAATATGTCCCCTGCAACCAAACGAACTGTCAGAGACACAAATCTACAATGGACATAGTGTAAAATGGTCCAATTCAAGTAAGTTATTCATTTGGCATCATTCGAAGTGATAGAAATTTAGTTTTAATGAAAATTATCATACTCTGCCAAAACATGCTATTCAGCCTTTGAAAAGCACATTTTGGCCATAAAAACTGAAAATGTCCCCTGCAACCAAACGAACTGTCGGAGACACAAATCTACAATGGACATAGTGTAAAATGGTCCAATTCAAGTAAGTTATTCATTTGGCATCATTCGAAGTGATAGAAATCAAGTTTTAATGAAAATTATCATACTCGGCCAAAACATGCTTTTCAGCCTCTGAAAAGCACATTTTGGCCATAAAAACTGAATATGTCCCCTGCAACCAAACGAACTGTCAGAGACACAAATCTACAATGGACATAGTGTAAAATGGTCCAATTCAAGTAAGTTATTCATTTGGCATCATTCGAAGTGATAGAAATCAAGTTTTAATGAAAATTATCATACTCGGCCAAAACATGCTTTTCAGCCCCTGAAAAGCACATTTTGGCCATAAAAACTGAATATGTCCCCTACAACCAAACGAACTGTCAGAGACACAAATCTACAATGGACATAGTGTAAAATGGTCCAATTCAAGTAAGTTATTCATTTGGCATCATTCGAAGTGATAGAAATTAAGTTTTAATGTAAATTATCATACTCGGCCAAAACATGCTTTTCAGCCTCTGAAAAGCACATTTTGGCCATAAAAACTGAAAATGTCCCCTGCAACCAAACGAACTGTCGGAGACACAAATCTACAATGGACATAGTGTAAAATGGTCCAATTCAAATAAGTTATTCATTTGGCATCATTCGAAGTGATAGAAATCAAGTTTTAATGAAAATTATCATACTCGGCCAAAACATGCTTTTCAGCCCCTGAAAAGCACATTTTGGCTATAAAAACTGAATATGTCCCCTGAAACCAAACGAACTGTCAGAGACACAAATCTACAATGGACATAGTGTAAAATGGTCCAATTCAAGCAAATTATTCATTTGGCATCATTCGAAGTGATAGAAATCAAGTTTTAATGAAAATTATCATACTCGGCCAAAACATGCTTTTCAGCCCCTGAAAAGCACATTTTGGCCTTAAAAACTGAATATGTCCCCTGCAACCAAACGAACTGTCAGAGATACAAATCTACAATGTATATAGTGTAAAATGGTCCAATTCAAGTAAGTTATTTATTTGGCATCATTCGAAGTGATAGAAATCAAGTTTTAATGAAACTCGGCCAAAACATGCTTTTCAGCCCCTGAAAAGCACATTTTGGCCATAAAAACTGAATATGTTCCCTGCAACCAAACGAACTGTCAGAGACACAAATCTACAATGGACATAGTGTAAAATGGTCCACAATTCAAGTAAGTTATTCATTTGGCATCATTCGAAGTGATAGAAATTAAGTTTTAATGTAAATTATCATACTCGGCCAAAACATGCTTTTCAGCCTCTGAAAAGCACATTTTGGCCATAAAAACTGAAAATGTCCCCTGCAACCAAACGAACTGTCGGAGACACAAATCTACAATGGACATAGTGTAAAATGGTCCAATTCAAGTAAGTTATTCATTTGGCATCATTCAAATGGATAGAAATCAAGTTTTAATGAAAATTATCATACTCGGCCAAAACATGCTTTTCAGCCCCTGAAAAGCACATTTTGGCAATAAAAACTGAAAATGTCCCCTGCAACCAAACAATCTGTCGGAGACACAAATCTACAATGGACATAGTGTAAAATGGTCCAATTCAAGTAAGTTATTCATTTGGCATCATTCGAAGTGATAGAAATCAAGTTTTAATGAAAATTATCATATTCGGCCAAAACATGCTTTTCAGCCCCTGAAAAGCACATTTTGGCCATAAAAACTGAAAATGTCCCCTGCAACCAAACGAACTGTCGGAGACACAAATCTACAATGGACATAGTGTAAAATGGTCCAATTCAAGTAAGTTATTCATTTGGCATCATTCGAAGTGATAGAAATCAAGTTTTAATGAAAATTATCATACTCGGCCAAAACATGCATTTCAGTCCCTGAAAAGCACATTTTGGCCATAAAAACTTAATATGTCCCCTGCAACCAAACGAACTGTCAGAGACACAAATCTACAATGGACATAGTGTAAAATGGTCCAATTAAAGTAAGTTATTCATTTGGCATCATTCGAAGTGATAGAAATTAAGTTTTAATGAAAATTATCATACTCGGCCAAAACATGCTTTTCAGCCTCTGAAAAGCACATTTTGGCCATAAAAACTAAAAATGTCCCCTGCAACCAAACGAACTGTCGGAGACACAAATCTACAATGGACATAGTGTAAAATGGTCCAATTCAAGTAAGTTATTCATTTGGCATCATTCGAATGGATAGAAATCAAGTTTTAATGAAAATTATCATACTCGGCCAAAACATGCTTTTCACCCTGAAAAGCACATTTTGGCCATAAAAACTGAATATGTCCCCTGCAACCAAACGAACTGTCAGAGACACAAATCTACAATGGACATAGTGTAAAATGGTCCAATTCAAGTAAGTTATTCATTTGGCATCATTCGAAGTGATAGAAATTAAGTTTTAATGTAAATTATCATACTCGGCCAAAACATGCTTTTCAGCCTCTGAAAAGCACATTTTGGCCATAAAAACTGAAAATGTCCCCTGCAACCAAACGAACTGTCGGAGACACAAATCTACAATGGACATAGTGTAAAATGGTCCAATTCAAGTAAGTTATTCATTTGGCATCATTCGAATGGATAGAAATCAAGTTTTAATGAAAATTATCATACTCGGCCAAAACATGCTTTTCAGCCTCTGAAAAGCACATTTTGGCCATAAAAATTGAATATGTCCCCTGCAACAGAACGAACTGTCAGAGACACAAATCTACAATGGACATAGTGTAAAATGGTCCAATTCAAGTAAGTTATTCATTTGGCATCATTCGAAGTGATAGAAATCAAGTTTTAATGAAACTCGGCCAAAACATGCTTTTCAGCCCCTGAAAAGCACATTTTGGCCATAAAAACTGAATATGTTCCCTGCAACCAAACGAACTGTCAGAGACACAAATCTACAATGGACATAGTGTAAAATGGTCCACAATTCAAGTAAGTTATTCATTTGGCATCATTCGAAGTGATAGAAATCAAGTTTTAATGAAAATTACCATACTCGGCCAAAACATGCTTTTCAGCCCCTGAAAAGCACATTTTGGCCTTAAAAACTGAATATGTCCCCTGCAACCAAACGAACTGTCAGAGATACAAATCTACAATGGACATAGTGTAAAATGGTCCAATTCAAGTAAATTATTCATTTGGCATCATTCGAAGTTATAGAAATTAAGTTTTAATGAAAATTATCATACTCGGCCAAAACATGCTTTTCAGCCTCTGAAAAGCACATTTTGGCCATACAAACTGAAAATGTCCCCTGCAACCAAACGAACTGTCGGAGACACAAATCTACAATGGACATAGTGTAAAATGGTCCAATTCAAGTAAGTTATTTATTTGGCATCATTCGAAGTGATAGAAATCAAGTTTTAATGAAACTCGGCCAAAACATGCTTTTCAGCCCCTGAAAAGCACATTTTGGCCATAAAAACTGAATATGTTCCCTGCAACCAAACGAACTGTCAGAGACACAAATCTACAATGGACATAGTGTAAAATGGTCCACAATTCAAGTAAGTTATTCATTTGGCATCATTCGAAGTGATAGAAATTAAGTTTTAATGTAAATTATCATACTCGGCCAAAACATGCTTTTCAGCCTCTGAAAAGCACATTTTGGCCATAAAAACTGAAAATGTCCCCTGCAACCAAACGAACTGTCGGAGACACAAATCTACAATGGACATAGTGTAAAATGGTCCAATTCAAGTAAGTTATTCATTTGGCATCATTCAAATGGATAGAAATCAAGTTTTAATGAAAATTATCATACTCGGCCAAAACATGCTTTTCAGCCCCTGAAAAGCACATTTTGGCAATAAAAACTGAAAATGTCCCCTGCAACCAAACAATCTGTCGGAGACACAAATCTACAATGGACATAGTGTAAAATGGTCCAATTCAAGTAAGTTATTCATTTGGCATCATTCGAAGTGATAGAAATCAAGTTTTAATGAAAATTATCATATTCGGCCAAAACATGCTTTTCAGCCCCTGAAAAGCACATTTTGGCCATAAAAACTGAAAATGTCCCCTGCAACCAAACGAACTGTCGGAGACACAAATCTACAATGGACATAGTGTAAAATGGTCCAATTCAAGTAAGTTATTCATTTGGCATCATTCGAAGTGATAGAAATCAAGTTTTAATGAAAATTATCATACTCGGCCAAAACATGCATTTCAGTCCCTGAAAAGCACATTTTGGCCATAAAAACTTAATATGTCCCCTGCAACCAAACGAACTGTCAGAGACACAAATCTACAATGGACATAGTGTAAAATGGTCCAATTAAAGTAAGTTATTCATTTGGCATCATTCGAAGTGATAGAAATTAAGTTTTAATGAAAATTATCATACTCGGCCAAAACATGCTTTTCAGCCTCTGAAAAGCACATTTTGGCCATAAAAACTAAAAATGTCCCCTGCAACCAAACGAACTGTCGGAGACACAAATCTACAATGGACATAGTGTAAAATGGTCCAATTCAAGTAAGTTATTCATTTGGCATCATTCGAATGGATAGAAATCAAGTTTTAATGAAAATTATCATACTCGGCCAAAACATGCTTTTCACCCTGAAAAGCACATTTTGGCCATAAAAACTGAATATGTCCCCTGCAACCAAACGAACTGTCAGAGACACAAATCTACAATGGACATAGTGTAAAATGGTCCAATTCAAGTAAGTTATTCATTTGGCATCATTCGAAGTGATAGAAATTAAGTTTTAATGTAAATTATCATACTCGGCCAAAACATGCTTTTCAGCCTCTGAAAAGCACATTTTGGCCATAAAAACTGAAAATGTCCCCTGCAACCAAACGAACTGTCGGAGACACAAATCTACAATGGACATAGTGTAAAATGGTCCAATTCAAGTAAGTTATTCATTTGGCATCATTCGAATGGATAGAAATCAAGTTTTAATGAAAATTATCATACTCGGCCAAAACATGCTTTTCAGCCTCTGAAAAGCACATTTTGGCCATAAAAATTGAATATGTCCCCTGCAACAGAACGAACTGTCAGAGACACAAATCTACAATGGACATAGTGTAAAATGGTCCAATTCAAGTAAGTTATTCATTTGGCATCATTCGAAGTGATAGAAATCAAGTTTTAATGAAACTCGGCCAAAACATGCTTTTCAGCCCCTGAAAAGCACATTTTGGCCATAAAAACTGAATATGTTCCCTGCAACCAAACGAACTGTCAGAGACACAAATCTACAATGGACATAGTGTAAAATGGTCCACAATTCAAGTAAGTTATTCATTTGGCATCATTCGAAGTGATAGAAATCAAGTTTTAATGAAAATTACCATACTCGGCCAAAACATGCTTTTCAGCCCCTGAAAAGCACATTTTGGCCTTAAAAACTGAATATGTCCCCTGCAACCAAACGAACTGTCAGAGATACAAATCTACAATGGACATAGTGTAAAATGGTCCAATTCAAGTAAATTATTCATTTGGCATCATTCGAAGTTATAGAAATTAAGTTTTAATGAAAATTATCATACTCGGCCAAAACATGCTTTTCAGCCTCTGAAAAGCACATTTTGGCCATACAAACTGAAAATGTCCCCTGCAACCAAACGAACTGTCGGAGACACAAATCTACAATGGACATAGTGTAAAATGGTCCAATTCAAGTAAGTTATTTATTTGGCATCATTCGAAGTGATAGAAATCAAGTTTTAATGAAACTCGGCCAAAACATGCTTTTCAGCCCCTGAAAAGCACATTTTGGCCATAAAAACTGAATATGTTCCCTGCAACCAAACGAACTGTCAGAGACACAAATCTACAATGGACATAGTGTAAAATGGTCCACAATTCAAGTAAGTTATTCATTTGGCATCATTCGAAGTGATAGAAATTAAGTTTTAATGTAAATTATCATACTCGGCCAAAACATGCTTTTCAGCCTCTGAAAAGCACATTTTGGCCATAAAAACTGAAAATGTCCCCTGCAACCAAACGAACTGTCGGAGACACAAATCTACAATGGACATAGTGTAAAATGGTCCAATTCAAATAAGTTATTCATTTGGCATCATTCGAAGTGATAGAAATCAAGTTTTAATGAAAATTATCATACTCGGCCAAAACATGCTTTTCAGCCCCTGAAAAGCACATTTTGGCTATAAAAACTGAATATGTCCCCTGAAACCAAACGAACTGTCAGAGACACAAATCTACAATGGACATAGTGTAAAATGGTCCAATTCAAGCAAATTATTCATTTGGCATCATTCGAAGTGATAGAAATCAAGTTTTAATGAAAATTATCATACTCGGCCAAAACATGCTTTTCAGCCTCTGAAAAGCACATTTTGGCCATAAAAACTGAAAATGTCCCCTGCAACCAAACGAACTGTCGGAGACACAAATCTACAATGGACATAGTGTAAAATGGTCCAATTCAAGTAAGTTATTCATTTGGCATCAATCGAAGTGATAGAAATCAAGTTTTAATGAAAATTATCAAACTCGGCCAAAACATGCTTTTCAGCCCCTGAAAAGCACATTTTGGCCATAAAAACTGAATATGTCCCCTGCAACCAAACGAACTGTCAGAGACACAAATCTACAATGGACATAGTGTAAAATGGTCCAATTCAAGTAAGTTATTCATTTGGCATCATTCAAATGGATAGAAATCAAGTTTTAATGAAAATTATCATACTCGGCCAAAACATGCTTTTCAGCCCCTGAAAAGCACATTTTGGCAATAAAAACTGAAAATGTCCCCTGCAACCAAACAAACTGTCGGAGACACAAATCTACAATGGACATAGTGTAAAATGGTCCAATTCAAGTAAATTATTCATTTGGCATCATTCGAAGTGATAGAAATCAAGTTTTAATGAAAATTATCATATTCGGCCAAAACATGCTTTTCAGCCCCTGAAAAGCACATTTTGGCCATAAAAACTGAAAATGTCCCCTGCAACCAAACGAACTGTCGGAGACACAAATCTACAATGGACATAGTGTAAAATGGTCCAATTCAAGTAAGTTATTCATTTGGCATCATTCGAAGTGATAGAAATCAAGTTTTAATGAAAATTATCATACTCGGCCAAAACATGCTTTTCAGCCCCTGAAAAGCACATTTTGGCCATAAAAACTTAATATGTCCCCTGCAACCAAACGAACTGTCAGAGACACAAATCTACAATGGACATAGTGTAAAATGGTCCAATTAAAGTAAGTTATTCATTTGGCATCATTCGAAGTGATAGAAATTAAGTTTTAATGAAAATTATCATACTCGGCCAAAACATGCTTTTCAGCCTCTGAAAAGCACATTTTGGCCATAAAAACTAAAAATGTCCCCTGCAACCAAACGAACTGTCGGAGACACAAATCTACAATGGACATAGTGTAAAATGGTCCAATTCAAGTAAGTTATTCATTTGGCATCATTCGAATGGATAGAAATCAAGTTTTAATGAAAATTATCATACTCGGCCAAAACATGCTTTTCACCCTGAAAAGCACATTTTGGCCATAAAAACTGAACATGTCCCCTGCAACCAAACGAACTGTCAGAGACACAAATCTACAATGGACATAGTGTAAAATGGTCCAATTCAAGTAAGTTATTCATTTGGCATCATTCGAAGTGATAGAAATTAAGTTTTAATGTAAATTATCATACTCGGCCAAAACATGCTTTTCAGCCTCTGAAAAGCACATTTTGGCCATAAAAACTGAAAATGTCCCCTGCAACCAAACGAACTGTCGGAGACACAAATCTACAATGGACATAGTGTAAAATGGTCCAATTCAAGTAAGTTATTCATTTGGCATCATTCGAATGGATAGAAATCAAGTTTTAATGAAAATTATCATACTCGGCCAAAACATGCTTTTCAGCCTCTGAAAAGCACATTTTGGCCATAAAAACTGAATATGTCCCCTGCAACAGAACGAACTGTCAGAGACACAAATCTACAATGGACATAGTGTAAAATGGTCCAATTCAAGTAAGTTATTCATTTGGCATCATTCGAAGTGATAGAAATTTAGTTTTAATGAAAATTATCATACTCTGCCAAAACATGCTATTCAGCCTTTGAAAAGCACATTTTGGCCATAAAAACTGAAAATGTCCCCTGCAACCAAACGAACTGTCGGAGACACAAATCTACAATGGACATAGTGTAAAATGGTCCAATTCAAGTAAGTTATTCATTTGGCATCATTCGAAGTGATAGAAATCAAGTTTTAATGAAAATTATCATACTCGGCCAAAACATGCTTTTCAGCCTCTGAAAAGCACATTTTGGCCATAAAAACTGAATATGTCCCCTGCAACCAAACGAACTGTCAGAGACACAAATCTACAATGGACATAGTGTAAAATGGTCCAATTCAAGTAAGTTATTCATTTGGCATCATTCGAAGTGATAGAAATCAAGTTTTAATGAAAATTATCATACTCGGCCAAAACATGCTTTTCAGCCCCTGAAAAGCACATTTTGGCCATAAAAACTGAATATGTCCCCTACAACCAAACGAACTGTCAGAGACACAAATCTACAATGGACATAGTGTAAAATGGTCCAATTCAAGTAAGTTATTCATTTGGCATCATTCGAAGTGATAGAAATTAAGTTTTAATGTAAATTATCATACTCGGCCAAAACATGCTTTTCAGCCTCTGAAAAGCACATTTTGGCCATAAAAACTGAAAATGTCCCCTGCAACCAAACGAACTGTCGGAGACACAAATCTACAATGGACATAGTGTAAAATGGTCCAATTCAAATAAGTTATTCATTTGGCATCATTCGAAGTGATAGAAATCAAGTTTTAATGAAAATTATCATACTCGGCCAAAACATGCTTTTCAGCCCCTGAAAAGCACATTTTGGCTATAAAAACTGAATATGTCCCCTGAAACCAAACGAACTGTCAGAGACACAAATCTACAATGGACATAGTGTAAAATGGTCCAATTCAAGCAAATTATTCATTTGGCATCATTCGAAGTGATAGAAATCAAGTTTTAATGAAAATTATCATACTCGGCCAAAACATGCTTTTCAGCCCCTGAAAAGCACATTTTGGCCTTAAAAACTGAATATGTCCCCTGCAACCAAACGAACTGTCAGAGATACAAATCTACAATGTACATAGTGTAAAATGGTCCAATTCAAGTAAGTTATTTATTTGGCATCATTCGAAGTGATAGAAATCAAGTTTTAATGAAACTCGGCCAAAACATGCTTTTCAGCCCCTGAAAAGCACATTTTGGCCATAAAAACTGAATATGTTCCCTGCAACCAAACGAACTGTCAGAGACACAAATCTACAATGGACATAGTGTAAAATGGTCCACAATTCAAGTAAGTTATTCATTTGGCATCATTCGAAGTGATAGAAATTAAGTTTTAATGTAAATTATCATACTCGGCCAAAACATGCTTTTCAGCCTCTGAAAAGCACATTTTGGCCATAAAAACTGAAAATGTCCCCTGCAACCAAACGAACTGTCGGAGACACAAATCTACAATGGACATAGTGTAAAATGGTCCAATTCAAGTAAGTTATTCATTTGGCATCATTCAAATGGATAGAAATCAAGTTTTAATGAAAATTATCATACTCGGCCAAAACATGCTTTTCAGCCCCTGAAAAGCACATTTTGGCAATAAAAACTGAAAATGTCCCCTGCAACCAAACAATCTGTCGGAGACACAAATCTACAATGGACATAGTGTAAAATGGTCCAATTCAAGTAAGTTATTCATTTGGCATCATTCGAAGTGATAGAAATCAAGTTTTAATGAAAATTATCATATTCGGCCAAAACATGCTTTTCAGCCCCTGAAAAGCACATTTTGGCCATAAAAACTGAAAATGTCCCCTGCAACCAAACGAACTGTCGGAGACACAAATCTACAATGGACATAGTGTAAAATGGTCCAATTCAAGTAAGTTATTCATTTGGCATCATTCGAAGTGATAGAAATCAAGTTTTAATGAAAATTATCATACTCGGCCAAAACATGCTTTTCAGCCCCTGAAAAGCACATTTTGGCCATAAAAACTTAATATGTCCCCTGCAACCAAACGAACTGTCAGAGACACAAATCTACAATGGACATAGTGTAAAATGGTCCAATTAAAGTAAGTTATTCATTTGGCATCATTCGAAGTGATAGAAATTAAGTTTTAATGAAAATTATCATACTCGGCCAAAACATGCTTTTCAGCCTCTGAAAAGCACATTTTGGCCATAAAAACTAAAAATGTCCCCTGCAACCAAACGAACTGTCGGAGACACAAATCTACAATGGACATAGTGTAAAATGGTCCAATTCAAGTAAGTTATTCATTTGGCATCATTCGAATGGATAGAAATCAAGTTTTAATGAAAATTATCATACTCGGCCAAAACATGCTTTTCACCCTGAAAAGCACATTTTGGCCATAAAAACTGAATATGTCCCCTGCAACCAAACGAACTGTCAGAGACACAAATCTACAATGGACATAGTGTAAAATGGTCCAATTCAAGTAAGTTATTCATTTGGCATCATTCGAAGTGATAGAAATTAAGTTTTAATGTAAATTATCATACTCGGCCAAAACATGCTTTTCAGCCTCTGAAAAGCACATTTTGGCCATAAAAACTGAAAATGTCCCCTGCAACCAAACGAACTGTCGGAGACACAAATCTACAATGGACATAGTGTAAAATGGTCCAATTCAAGTAAGTTATTCATTTGGCATCATTCGAATGGATAGAAATCAAGTTTTAATGAAAATTATCATACTCGGCCAAAACATGCTTTTCAGCCTCTGAAAAGCACATTTTGGCCATAAAAATTGAATATGTCCCCTGCAACAGAACGAACTGTCAGAGACACAAATCTACAATGGACATAGTGTAAAATGGTCCAATTCAAGTAAGTTATTCATTTGGCATCATTCGAAGTGATAGAAATCAAGTTTTAATGAAACTCGGCCAAAACATGCTTTTCAGCCCCTGAAAAGCACATTTTGGCCATAAAAACTGAATATGTTCCCTGCAACCAAACGAACTGTCAGAGACACAAATCTACAATGGACATAGTGTAAAATGGTCCACAATTCAAGTAAGTTATTCATTTGGCATCATTCGAAGTGATAGAAATCAAGTTTTAATGAAAATTACCATACTCGGCCAAAACATGCTTTTCAGCCCCTGAAAAGCACATTTTGGCCTTAAAAACTGAATATGTCCCCTGCAACCAAACGAACTGTCAGAGATACAAATCTACAATGGACATAGTGTAAAATGGTCCAATTCAAGTAAATTATTCATTTGGCATCATTCGAAGTTATAGAAATTAAGTTTTAATGAAAATTATCATACTCGGCCAAAACATGCTTTTCAGCCTCTGAAAAGCACATTTTGGCCATACAAACTGAAAATGTCCCCTGCAACCAAACGAACTGTCGGAGACACAAATCTACAATGGACATAGTGTAAAATGGTCCAATTCAAGTAAGTTATTTATTTGGCATCATTCGAAGTGATAGAAATCAAGTTTTAATGAAACTCGGCCAAAACATGCTTTTCAGCCCCTGAAAAGCACATTTTGGCCATAAAAACTGAATATGTTCCCTGCAACCAAACGAACTGTCAGAGACACAAATCTACAATGGACATAGTGTAAAATGGTCCACAATTCAAGTAAGTTATTCATTTGGCATCATTCGAAGTGATAGAAATTAAGTTTTAATGTAAATTATCATACTCGGCCAAAACATGCTTTTCAGCCTCTGAAAAGCACATTTTGGCCATAAAAACTGAAAATGTCCCCTGCAACCAAACGAACTGTCGGAGACACAAATCTACAATGGACATAGTGTAAAATGGTCCAATTCAAATAAGTTATTCATTTGGCATCATTCGAAGTGATAGAAATCAAGTTTTAATGAAAATTATCATACTCGGCCAAAACATGCTTTTCAGCCCCTGAAAAGCACATTTTGGCTATAAAAACTGAATATGTCCCCTGAAACCAAACGAACTGTCAGAGACACAAATCTACAATGGACATAGTGTAAAATGGTCCAATTCAAGCAAATTATTCATTTGGCATCATTCGAAGTGATAGAAATCAAGTTTTAATGAAAATTATCATACTCGGCCAAAACATGCTTTTCAGCCTCTGAAAAGCACATTTTGGCCATAAAAACTGAAAATGTCCCCTGCAACCAAACGAACTGTCGGAGACACAAATCTACAATGGACATAGTGTAAAATGGTCCAATTCAAGTAAGTTATTCATTTGGCATCAATCGAAGTGATAGAAATCAAGTTTTAATGAAAATTATCAAACTCGGCCAAAACATGCTTTTCAGCCCCTGAAAAGCACATTTTGGCCATAAAAACTGAATATGTCCCCTGCAACCAAACGAACTGTCAGAGACACAAATCTACAATGGACATAGTGTAAAATGGTCCAATTCAAGTAAGTTATTCATTTGGCATCATTCAAATGGATAGAAATCAAGTTTTAATGAAAATTATCATACTCGGCCAAAACATGCTTTTCAGCCCCTGAAAAGCACATTTTGGCAATAAAAACTGAAAATGTCCCCTGCAACCAAACAAACTGTCGGAGACACAAATCTACAATGGACATAGTGTAAAATGGTCCAATTCAAGTAAATTATTCATTTGGCATCATTCGAAGTGATAGAAATCAAGTTTTAATGAAAATTATCATATTCGGCCAAAACATGCTTTTCAGCCCCTGAAAAGCACATTTTGGCCATAAAAACTGAAAATGTCCCCTGCAACCAAACGAACTGTCGGAGACACAAATCTACAATGGACATAGTGTAAAATGGTCCAATTCAAGTAAGTTATTCATTTGGCATCATTCGAAGTGATAGAAATCAAGTTTTAATGAAAATTATCATACTCGGCCAAAACATGCTTTTCAGCCCCTGAAAAGCACATTTTGGCCATAAAAACTTAATATGTCCCCTGCAACCAAACGAACTGTCAGAGACACAAATCTACAATGGACATAGTGTAAAATGGTCCAATTAAAGTAAGTTATTCATTTGGCATCATTCGAAGTGATAGAAATTAAGTTTTAATGAAAATTATCATACTCGGCCAAAACATGCTTTTCAGCCTCTGAAAAGCACATTTTGGCCATAAAAACTAAAAATGTCCCCTGCAACCAAACGAACTGTCGGAGACACAAATCTACAATGGACATAGTGTAAAATGGTCCAATTCAAGTAAGTTATTCATTTGGCATCATTCGAATGGATAGAAATCAAGTTTTAATGAAAATTATCATACTCGGCCAAAACATGCTTTTCACCCTGAAAAGCACATTTTGGCCATAAAAACTGAATATGTCCCCTGCAACCAAACGAACTGTCAGAGACACAAATCTACAATGGACATAGTGTAAAATGGTCCAATTCAAGTAAGTTATTCATTTGGCATCATTCGAAGTGATAGAAATTAAGTTTTAATGTAAATTATCATACTCGGCCAAAACATGCTTTTCAGCCTCTGAAAAGCACATTTTGGCCATAAAAACTGAAAATGTCCCCTGCAACCAAACGAACTGTCGGAGACACAAATCTACAATGGACATAGTGTAAAATGGTCCAATTCAAGTAAGTTATTCATTTGGCATCATTCGAATGGATAGAAATCAAGTTTTAATGAAAATTATCATACTCGGCCAAAACATGCTTTTCAGCCTCTGAAAAGCACATTTTGGCCATAAAAATTGAATATGTCCCCTGCAACAGAACGAACTGTCAGAGACACAAATCTACAATGGACATAGTGTAAAATGGTCCAATTCAAGTAAGTTATTCATTTGGCATCATTCGAAGTGATAGAAATCAAGTTTTAATGAAACTCGGCCAAAACATGCTTTTCAGCCCCTGAAAAGCACATTTTGGCCATAAAAACTGAATATGTTCCCTGCAACCAAACGAACTGTCAGAGACACAAATCTACAATGGACATAGTGTAAAATGGTCCACAATTCAAGTAAGTTATTCATTTGGCATCATTCGAAGTGATAGAAATCAAGTTTTAATGAAAATTACCATACTCGGCCAAAACATGCTTTTCAGCCCCTGAAAAGCACATTTTGGCCTTAAAAACTGAATATGTCCCCTGCAACCAAACGAACTGTCAGAGATACAAATCTACAATGGACATAGTGTAAAATGGTCCAATTCAAGTAAATTATTCATTTGGCATCATTCGAAGTTATAGAAATTAAGTTTTAATGAAAATTATCATACTCGGCCAAAACATGCTTTTCAGCCTCTGAAAAGCACATTTTGGCCATACAAACTGAAAATGTCCCCTGCAACCAAACGAACTGTCGGAGACACAAATCTACAATGGACATAGTGTAAAATGGTCCAATTCAAGTAAGTTATTTATTTGGCATCATTCGAAGTGATAGAAATCAAGTTTTAATGAAACTCGGCCAAAACATGCTTTTCAGCCCCTGAAAAGCACATTTTGGCCATAAAAACTGAATATGTTCCCTGCAACCAAACGAACTGTCAGAGACACAAATCTACAATGGACATAGTGTAAAATGGTCCACAATTCAAGTAAGTTATTCATTTGGCATCATTCGAAGTGATAGAAATTAAGTTTTAATGTAAATTATCATACTCGGCCAAAACATGCTTTTCAGCCTCTGAAAAGCACATTTTGGCCATAAAAACTGAAAATGTCCCCTGCAACCAAACGAACTGTCGGAGACACAAATCTACAATGGACATAGTGTAAAATGGTCCAATTCAAATAAGTTATTCATTTGGCATCATTCGAAGTGATAGAAATCAAGTTTTAATGAAAATTATCATACTCGGCCAAAACATGCTTTTCAGCCCCTGAAAAGCACATTTTGGCTATAAAAACTGAATATGTCCCCTGAAACCAAACGAACTGTCAGAGACACAAATCTACAATGGACATAGTGTAAAATGGTCCAATTCAAGCAAATTATTCATTTGGCATCATTCGAAGTGATAGAAATCAAGTTTTAATGAAAATTATCATACTCGGCCAAAACATGCTTTTCAGCCTCTGAAAAGCACATTTTGGCCATAAAAACTGAAAATGTCCCCTGCAACCAAACGAACTGTCGGAGACACAAATCTACAATGGACATAGTGTAAAATGGTCCAATTCAAGTAAGTTATTCATTTGGCATCAATCGAAGTGATAGAAATCAAGTTTTAATGAAAATTATCAAACTCGGCCAAAACATGCTTTTCAGCCCCTGAAAAGCACATTTTGGCCATAAAAACTGAATATGTCCCCTGCAACCAAACGAACTGTCAGAGACACAAATCTACAATGGACATAGTGTAAAATGGTCCAATTCAAGTAAGTTATTCATTTGGCATCATTCAAATGGATAGAAATCAAGTTTTAATGAAAATTATCATACTCGGCCAAAACATGCTTTTCAGCCCCTGAAAAGCACATTTTGGCAATAAAAACTGAAAATGTCCCCTGCAACCAAACAAACTGTCGGAGACACAAATCTACAATGGACATAGTGTAAAATGGTCCAATTCAAGTAAATTATTCATTTGGCATCATTCGAAGTGATAGAAATCAAGTTTTAATGAAAATTATCATATTCGGCCAAAACATGCTTTTCAGCCCCTGAAAAGCACATTTTGGCCATAAAAACTGAAAATGTCCCCTGCAACCAAACGAACTGTCGGAGACACAAATCTACAATGGACATAGTGTAAAATGGTCCAATTCAAGTAAGTTATTCATTTGGCATCATTCGAAGTGATAGAAATCAAGTTTTAATGAAAATTATCATACTCGGCCAAAACATGCTTTTCAGCCCCTGAAAAGCACATTTTGGCCATAAAAACTTAATATGTCCCCTGCAACCAAACGAACTGTCAGAGACACAAATCTACAATGGACATAGTGTAAAATGGTCCAATTAAAGTAAGTTATTCATTTGGCATCATTCGAAGTGATAGAAATTAAGTTTTAATGAAAATTATCATACTCGGCCAAAACATGCTTTTCAGCCTCTGAAAAGCACATTTTGGCCATAAAAACTAAAAATGTCCCCTGCAACCAAACGAACTGTCGGAGACACAAATCTACAATGGACATAGTGTAAAATGGTCCAATTCAAGTAAGTTATTCATTTGGCATCATTCGAATGGATAGAAATCAAGTTTTAATGAAAATTATCATACTCGGCCAAAACATGCTTTTCACCCTGAAAAGCACATTTTGGCCATAAAAACTGAACATGTCCCCTGCAACCAAACGAACTGTCAGAGACACAAATCTACAATGGACATAGTGTAAAATGGTCCAATTCAAGTAAGTTATTCATTTGGCATCATTCGAAGTGATAGAAATTAAGTTTTAATGTAAATTATCATACTCGGCCAAAACATGCTTTTCAGCCTCTGAAAAGCACATTTTGGCCATAAAAACTGAAAATGTCCCCTGCAACCAAACGAACTGTCGGAGACACAAATCTACAATGGACATAGTGTAAAATGGTCCAATTCAAGTAAGTTATTCATTTGGCATCATTCGAATGGATAGAAATCAAGTTTTAATGAAAATTATCATACTCGGCCAAAACATGCTTTTCAGCCTCTGAAAAGCACATTTTGGCCATAAAAACTGAATATGTCCCCTGCAACAGAACGAACTGTCAGAGACACAAATCTACAATGGACATAGTGTAAAATGGTCCAATTCAAGTAAGTTATTCATTTGGCATCATTCGAAGTGATAGAAATCAAGTTTTAATGAAACTCGGCCAAAACATGCTTTTCAGCCCCTGAAAAGCACATTTTGGCCATAAAAACTGAATATGTTCCCTGCAACCAAACGAACTGTCAGAGACACAAATCTACAATGGACATAGTGTAAAATGGTCCACAATTCAAGTAAGTTATTCATTTGGCATCATTCGAAGTGATAGAAATCAAGTTTTAATGAAAATTATCATACTCGGCCAAAACATGCTTTTCAGCCCCTGAAAAGGACATTTTGGCTATAAAAACTGAATATGTCCCCTGAAACCAAACGAACTGTCAGAGACACAAATCTACAATGGACATAGTGTAAAATGGTCCAATTCAAGCAAATTATTCATTTGGCATCATTCGAAGTGATAGAAATCAAGTTTTAATGAAAATTATCATACTCGGCCAAAACATGCTTTTCAGCCTCTGAAAAGCACATTTTGGCCATAAAAACTGAAAATGTCCCCTGCAACCAAACGAACTGTCGGAGACACAAATCTACAATGGACATAGTGTAAAATGGTCCAATTCAAGTAAGTTATTCATTTGGCATCAATCGAAGTGATAGAAATCAAGTTTTAATGAAAATTATCAAACTCGGCCAAAACATGCTTTTCAGCCCCTGAAAAGCACATTTTGGCCATAAAAACTGAATATGTCCCCTGCAACCAAACGAACTGTCAGAGACACAAATCTACAATGGACATAGTGTAAAATGGTCCAATTCAAGTAAGTTATTCATTTGGCATCATTCGAAGTGATAGAAATTTAGTTTTAATGAAAATTATCATACTCTGCCAAAACATGCTATTCAGCCTTTGAAAAGCACATTTTGGCCATAAAAACTGAAAATGTCCCCTGCAACCAAACGAACTGTCGGAGACACAAATCTACAATGGACATAGTGTAAAATGGTCCAATTCAAGTAAGTTATTCATTTGGCATCATTCGAAGTGATAGAAATCAAGTTTTAATGAAAATTATCATACTCGGCCAAAACATGCTTTTCAGCCTCTGAAAAGCACATTTTGGCCATAAAAACTGAATATGTCCCCTGCAACCAAACGAACTGTCAGAGACACAAATCTACAATGGACATAGTGTAAAATGGTCCAATTCAAGTAAGTTATTCATTTGGCATCATTCGAAGTGATAGAAATCAAGTTTTAATGAAAATTATCATACTCGGCCAAAACATGCTTTTCAGCCCCTGAAAAGCACATTTTGGCCATAAAAACTGAATATGTCCCCTACAACCAAACGAACTGTCAGAGACACAAATCTACAATGGACATAGTGTAAAATGGTCCAATTCAAGTAAGTTATTCATTTGGCATCATTCGAAGTGATAGAAATTAAGTTTTAATGTAAATTATCATACTCGGCCAAAACATGCTTTTCAGCCTCTGAAAAGCACATTTTGGCCATAAAAACTGAAAATGTCCCCTGCAACCAAACGAACTGTCGGAGACACAAATCTACAATGGACATAGTGTAAAATGGTCCAATTCAAGTAAGTTATTCATTTGGCATCATTCGAATGGATAGAAATCAAGTTTTAATGAAAATTATCATACTCGGCCAAAACATGCTTTTCAGCCCCTGAAAAGCACATTTTGGCCATAAAAACTGAATATGTCCCCTGCAACAGAACGAACTGTCAGAGACACAAATCTACAATGGACATAGTGTAAAATGGTCCAATTCAAGTAAGTTATTCATTTGGCATCATTCGAAGTGATAGAAATTAAGTTTTAATGAAAATTATCATACTCGGCCAAAACATTTTTTTCAGCCTCTGAAAAGCACATTTTGGCCATAAAAACTGAAAATGTCCCCTGCAACTAAACGAACTGTCGGAGACACAAATCTACAATGGACATAGTGTAAAATGGTCCAATTCAAGTAAGTTATTTATTTGGCATCATTCGAAGTGATAGAAATCAAGTTTTAATGAAACTCGGCCAAAACATGCTTTTCAGCCCCTGAAAAGCACATTTTGGCCATAAAAACTGAATATGTTCCCTGCAACCAAACGAACTGTCAGAGACACAAATCTACAATGGACATAGTGTAAAATGGTCCAATTCAAGTAAGTTATTCATTTGGCATCATTCGAATGGATAGAAATCAAGTTTTAATGAAAATTATCATACTCGGCCAAAACGTGCTTTTCAGTCCCTGAAAAGCACATTTTGGCCATAAAAACTGAATATGTCCCCTACAACCAAACGAACTGTCAGAGACACAAATCTACAATGGACATAGTGTAAAATGGTCCAATTCAAGTAAGTTATTCATTTGGCATCATTCAAATGGATAGAAATCAAGTTTTAATGAAAATTATCATACTCGGCCAAAACATGCTTTTCAGCGCCTGAAAAGCACATTTTGGCCATAAAAACTTAATATGTCCCCTGCAACCAAACGAACTGTCAGAGACACAAATCTACAATGCACATAGTGTAAAATGGTCCACAATTCAAGTAAGTTATTCATTTGGCATCATTCGAAGTGATAGAAATTAAGTTTTAATGTAAATTATCATACTCGGCCAAAACATGCTTTTCAGCCTCTGAAAAGCACATTTTGGCCATAAAAACTGAAAATGTCCCCTGCAACCAAACGAACTGTCGGAGACACAAATCTACAATGGACATAGTGTAAAATGGTCCAATTCAAATAAGTTATTCATTTGGCATCATTCGAAGTGATAGAAATCAAGTTTTAATGAAAATTATCATACTCGGCCAAAACATGCTTTTCAGCCCCTGAAAAGCACATTTTGGCTATAAAAACTGAATATGTCCCCTGAAACCAAACGAACTGACAGAGACACAAATCTACAATGGACCTAGTGTAAAATTGTCCAATTCAAGCAAATTATTCATTTGGCATCATTCGAAGTGATAGAAATCAAGTTTTAATGAAAATTATCATACTCGGCCAAAACATGCTTTTCAGCCCCTGAAAAGCACATTTTGGCCATAAAAACTGAAAATGTCCCCTGCAACCAAACGAACTGTCGGAGACACAAATCTACAATGGACATAGTGTAAAATGGTCCAATTCAAGTAAGTTATTCATTTGGCATCATTCGAAGTGATAGAAATTTAGTTTTAATGAAAATTATCATACTCTGCCAAAACATGCTATTCAGCCTTTGAAAAGCACATTTTGGCCATAAAAACTGAAAATGTCCCCTGCAACCAAACGAACTGTCGGAGACACAAATCTACAATGGACATAGTGTAAAATGGTCCAATTCAAGTAAGTTATTCATTTGGCATCATTCGAATGGATAGAAATCAAGTTTTAATGAAAATTATCATACTCGGCCAAAACATGCTTTTCACCCTGAAAAGCACATTTTGGCCATAAAAACTGAATATGTCCCCTGCAACCAAACGAACTGTCAGAGACACAAATCTACAATGGACATAGTGTAAAATGGTCCAATTCAAGTAAGTTATTCATTTGGCATCATTCGAAGTGATAGCAATTAAGTTTTAATGTAAATTATCATACTCGGCCAAAACATGCTTTTCAGCCTCTGAAAAGCACATTTTGGCCATAAAAACTGAAAATGTCCCCTGCAACCAAACGAACTGTCGGAGACACAAATCTACAATGGACATAGTGTAAAATGGTCCAATTCAAGTAAGTTATTCATTTGGCATCATTCGAATGGATAGAAATCAAGTTTTAATGAAAATTATCATACTCGGCCAAAACATGCTTTTCAGCCCCTGAAAAGCACATTTTGGCCATAAAAACTGAATATGTCCCCTACAACCAAACGAACTGTCAGAGACACAAATCTACAATGGACATAGTGTAAAATGGTCCAATTCAAGTAAGTTATTCATTTGGCATCATTCAAATGGATAGAAATCAAGTTTTAATGAAAATTATCATACTCGGCCAAAACATGCTTTTCAGCGCCTGAAAAGCACATTTTGGCCATAAAAACTGAAAATGTCCCCTGCAACCAAACGAACTGTCGGAGACACAAATCTACAATGGACATAGTGTAAAATGGTCCAATTCAAGTAAGTTATTTATTTGGCATCATTCGAAGTGATAGAAATCAAGTTTTAATGAAACTCGGCCAAAACATGCTTTTCAGCCCCTGAAAAGCACATTTTGGCCATAAAAACTGAATATGTTCCCTGCAACCAAACGAACTGTCAGAGACACAAATCTACAATGGACATAGTGTAAAATGGTCCAATTCAAGTAAGTTATTCATTTGGCATCATTCGAATGGATAGAAATCAAGTTTTAATGAAAATTATCATACTCGGCCAAAACGTGCTTTTCAGTCCCTGAAAAGCACATTTTGGCCATAAAAACTGAATATGTCCCCTACAACCAAACGAACTGTCAGAGACACAAATCTACAATGGACATAGTGTAAAATGGTCCAATTCAAGTAAGTTATTCATTTGGCATCATTCAAATGGATAGAAATCAAGTTTTAATGAAAATTATCATACTCGGCCAAAACATGCTTTTCAGCGCCTGAAAAGCACATTTTGGCCATAAAAACTTAATATGTCCCCTGCAACCAAACGAACTGTCAGAGACACAAATCTACAATGCACATAGTGTAAAATGGTCCACAATTCAAGTAAGTTATTCATTTGGCATCATTCGAAGTGATAGAAATTAAGTTTTAATGTAAATTATCATACTCGGCCAAAACATGCTTTTCAGCCTCTGAAAAGCACATTTTGGCCATAAAAACTGAAAATGTCCCCTGCAACCAAACGAACTGTCGGAGACACAAATCTACAATGGACATAGTGTAAAATGGTCCAATTCAAATAAGTTATTCATTTGGCATCATTCGAAGTGATAGAAATCAAGTTTTAATGAAAATTATCATACTCGGCCAAAACATGCTTTTCAGCCCCTGAAAAGCACATTTTGGCTATAAAAACTGAATATGTCCCCTGAAACCAAACGAACTGACAGAGACACAAATCTACAATGGACCTAGTGTAAAATGGTCCAATTCAAGCAAATTATTCATTTGGCATCATTCGAAGTGATAGAAATCAAGTTTTAATGAAAATTATCATACTCGGCCAAAACATGCTTTTCAGCCCCTGAAAAGCACATTTTGGCCATAAAAACTGAAAATGTCCCCTGCAACCAAACGAACTGTCGGAGACACAAATCTACAATGGACATAGTGTAAAATGGTCCAATTCAAGTAAGTTATTCATTTGGCATCATTCGAAGTGATAGAAATTTAGTTTTAATGAAAATTATCATACTCTGCCAAAACATGCTATTCAGCCTTTGAAAAGCACATTTTGGCCATAAAAACTGAAAATGTCCCCTGCAACCAAACGAACTGTCGGAGACACAAATCTACAATGGACATAGTGTAAAATGGTCCAATTCAAGTAAGTTATTCATTTGGCATCATTCGAATGGATAGAAATCAAGTTTTAATGAAAATTATCATACTCGGCCAAAACATGCTTTTCACCCTGAAAAGCACATTTTGGCCATAAAAACTGAATATGTCCCCTGCAACCAAACGAACTGTCAGAGACACAAATCTACAATGGACATAGTGTAAAATGGTCCAATTCAAGTAAGTTATTCATTTGGCATCATTCGAAGTGATAGCAATTAAGTTTTAATGTAAATTATCATACTCGGCCAAAACATGCTTTTCAGCCTCTGAAAAGCACATTTTGGCCATAAAAACTGAAAATGTCCCCTGCAACCAAACGAACTGTCGGAGACACAAATCTACAATGGACATAGTGTAAAATGGTCCAATTCAAGTAAGTTATTCATTTGGCATCATTCGAATGGATAGAAATCAAGTTTTAATGAAAATTATCATACTCGGCCAAAACATGCTTTTCAGCCCCTGAAAAGCACATTTTGGCCATAAAAACTGAATATGTCCCCTGCAACAGAACGAACTGTCAGAGACACAAATCTACAATGGACATAGTGTAAAATGGTCCAATTCAAGTAAGTTATTCATTTGGCATCATTCGAAGTGATAGAAATCAAGTTTTAATGAAAATTACCATACTCGGCCAAAACATGCTTTTCAGCCCCTGAAAAGCACATTTTGGCCTTAAAAACTGAATATGTCCCCTGCAACCAAACGAACTGTCAGAGATACAAATCTACAATGGACATAGTGTAAAATGGTCCAATTCAAGTAAATTATTCATTTGGCATCATTCGAAGTTATAGAAATTAAGTTTTAATGAAAATTATCATACTCGGCCAAAACATGCTTTTCAGCCTCTGAAAAGCACATTTTGGCCATAAAAACTGAAAATGTCCCCTGCAACCAAACGAACTGTCGGAGACACAAATCTACAATGGACATAGTGTAAAATGGTCCAATTCAAGTAAGTTATTTATTTGGCATCATTCGAAGTGATAGAAATCAAGTTTTAATGAAACTCGGCCAAAACATGCTTTTCAGCCCCTGAAAAGCACATTTTGGCCATAAAAACTGAATATGTTCCCTGCAACCAAACGAACTGTCAGAGACACAAATCTACAATGGACATAGTGTAAAATGGTCCAATTCAAGTAAGTTATTCATTTGGCATCATTCGAATGGATAGAAATCAAGTTTTAATGAAAATTATCATACTCGGCCAAAACGTGCTTTTCAGCCCCTGAAAAGCACATTTTGGCCATAAAAACTGAATATGTCCCCTACAACCAAACGAACTGTCAGAGACACAAATCTACAATGGACATAGTGTAAAATGGTCCAATTCAAGTAAGTTATTCATTTGGCATCATTCAAATGGATAGAAATCAAGTTTTAATGAAAATTATCATACTCGGCCAAAACATGCTTTTCAGCCCCTGAAAAGCACATTTTGGCCATAAAAACTGAATATGTCCCCTACAACCAAACGAACTGTCAGAGACACAAATCTACAATGGACATAGTGTAAAATGGTCCAATTCAAGTAAGTTATTCATTTGGCATCATTCAAATGGATAGAAATCAAGTTTTAATGAAAATTATCATACTCGGCCAAAACATGCTTTTCAGCGCCTGAAAAGCACATTTTGGCCATAAAAACTTAATATGTCCCCTGCAACCAAACGAACTGTCAGAGACACAAATCTACAATGCACATAGTGTAAAATGGTCCACAATTCAAGTAAGTTATTCATTTGGCATCATTCGAAGTGATAGAAATTAAGTTTTAATGTAAATTATCATACTCGGCCAAAACATGCTTTTCAGCCTCTGAAAAGCACATTTTGGCCATAAAAACTGAAAATGTCCCCTGCAACCAAACAAACTGTCGGAGACACAAATCTACAATGGACATAGTGTAAAATGGTCCAATTCAAATAAGTTATTCATTTGGCATCATTCGAAGTGATAGAAATCAAGTTTTAATGAAAATTATCATACTCGGCCAAAACATGCTTTTCAGCCCCTGAAAAGCACATTTTGGCTATAAAAACTGAATATGTCCCCTGAAACCAAACGAACTGACAGAGACACAAATCTACAATGGACCTAGTGTAAAATGGTCCAATTCAAGCAAATTATTCATTTGGCATCATTCGAAGTGATAGAAATCAAGTTTTAATGAAAATTATCATACTCGGCCAAAACATGCTTTTCAGCCCCTGAAAAGCACATTTTGGCCATAAAAACTGAAAATGTCCCCTGCAACCAAACGAACTGTCGGAGACACAAATCTACAATGGACATAGTGTAAAATGGTCCAATTCAAGTAAGTTATTCATTTGGCATCATTCGAAGTGATAGAAATTTAGTTTTAATGAAAATTATCATACTCTGCCAAAACATGCTATTCAGCCTTTGAAAAGCACATTTTGGCCATAAAAACTGAAAATGTCCCCTGCAACCAAACGAACTGTCGGAGACACAAATCTACAATGGACATAGTGTAAAATGGTCCAATTCAAGTAAGTTATTCATTTGGCATCATTCGAATGGATAGAAATCAAGTTTTAATGAAAATTATCATACTCGGCCAAAACATGCTTTTCACCCTGAAAAGCACATTTTGGCCATAAAAACTGAATATGTCCCCTGCAACCAAACGAACTGTCAGAGACACAAATCTACAATGGACATAGTGTAAAATGGTCCAATTCAAGTAAGTTATTCATTTGGCATCATTCGAAGTGATAGCAATTAAGTTTTAATGTAAATTATCATACTCGGCCAAAACATGCTTTTCAGCCTCTGAAAAGCACATTTTGGCCATAAAAACTGAAAATGTCCCCTGCAACCAAACGAACTGTCGGAGACACAAATCTACAATGGACATAGTGTAAAATGGTCCAATTCAAGTAAGTTATTCATTTGGCATCATTCGAATGGATAGAAATCAAGTTTTAATGAAAATTATCATACTCGGCCAAAACATGCTTTTCAGCCCCTGAAAAGCACATTTTGGCCATAAAAACTGAATATGTCCCCTGCAACAGAACGAACTGTCAGAGACACAAATCTACAATGGACATAGTGTAAAATGGTCCAATTCAAGTAAGTTATTCATTTGGCATCATTCGAAGTGATAGAAATCAAGTTTTAATGAAAATTACCATACTCGGCCAAAACATGCTTTTCAGCCCCTGAAAAGCACATTTTGGCCTTAAAAACTGAATATGTCCCCTGCAACCAAACGAACTGTCAGAGATACAAATCTACAATGGACATAGTGTAAAATGGTCCAATTCAAGTAAATTATTCATTTGGCATCATTCGAAGTTATAGAAATTAAGTTTTAATGAAAATTATCATACTCGGCCAAAACATGCTTTTCAGCCTCTGAAAAGCACATTTTGGCCATAAAAACTGAAAATGTCCCCTGCAACCAAACGAACTGTCGGAGACACAAATCTACAATGGACATAGTGTAAAATGGTCCAATTCAAGTAAGTTATTTATTTGGCATCATTCGAAGTGATAGAAATCAAGTTTTAATGAAACTCGGCCAAAACATGCTTTTCAGCCCCTGAAAAGCACATTTTGGCCATAAAAACTGAATATGTTCCCTGCAACCAAACGAACTGTCAGAGACACAAATCTACAATGGACATAGTGTAAAATGGTCCAATTCAAGTAAGTTATTCATTTGGCATCATTCGAATGGATAGAAATCAAGTTTTAATGAAAATTATCATACTCGGCCAAAACGTGCTTTTCAGCCCCTGAAAAGCACATTTTGGCCATAAAAACTGAATATGTCCCCTACAACCAAACGAACTGTCAGAGACACAAATCTACAATGGACATAGTGTAAAATGGTCCAATTCAAGTAAGTTATTCATTTGGCATCATTCAAATGGATAGAAATCAAGTTTTAATGAAAATTATCATACTCGGCCAAAACATGCTTTTCAGCCCCTGAAAAGCACATTTTGGCCATTAAAACTGAAAATGTCCCCTGCAACCAAACAAACTGTCGGAGACACAAATGTACAATGGACATAGTGTAAAATGGTCCAATTCAACTAAGTTATTCATTTGGCATCATTCGAAGTGGTAGAAATCAAGTTTTAATGAAAATTATCATACTCGGCCAAAACATGCTTTTCAGCCCCTGAAAAGCACATTTTGGCCATAAAAACTTAATATGTCCCCTGCAACCAAACGAACTGTCAGAGACACAAATCTACAATGGACATAGTGTAAAATGGTCCAATTCAAGTAAGTTATTCATTTGGCATCATTCGAAGTGATAGAAATTAAGTTTTAATGTAAATTATCATACTCGGCCAAAACATGCTTTTCAGCCTCTGAAAAGCACATTTTGGCCATAAAAACTGAAAATGTCCCCTGCAACCAAACGAACTGTCGGAGACACAAATCTACAATGGACATAGTGTAAAATGGTCCAATTCAAATAAGTTATTCATTTGGCATCATTCGAAGTGATAGAAATCAAGTTTTAATGAAAATTATCATACTCGGCCAAAACATGCTTTTCAGCCCCTGAAAAGCACATTTTGGCTATAAAAACTGAATATGTCCCCTGAAACCAAACGAACTGTCAGAGACACAAATCTACAATGGACATAGTGTAAAATGGTCCAATTCAAGCAAATTATTCATTTGGCATCATTCGAAGTGATAGAAATCAAGTTTTAATGAAAATTATCATACTCGGCCAAAACATGCTTTTCAGCCCCTGAAAAGCACATTTTGGCCTTAAAAACTGAATATGTCCCCTGCAACCAAACGAACTGTCAGAGATACAAATCTACAATGGACATAGTGTAAAATGGTCCAATTCAAGTAAGTTATTTATTTGGCATCATTCGAAGTGATAGAAATCAAGTTTTAATGAAACTCGGCCAAAACATGCTTTTCAGCCCCTGAAAAGCACATTTTGGCCATAAAAACTGAATATGTTCCCTGCAACCAAACGAACTGTCAGAGACACAAATCTACAATGGACATAGTGTAAAATGGTCCACAATTCAAGTAAGTTATTCATTTGGCATCATTCGAAGTGATAGAAATTAAGTTTTAATGTAAATTATCATACTCGGCCAAAACATGCTTTTCAGCCTCTGAAAAGCACATTTTGGCCATAAAAACTGAAAATGTCCCCTGCAACCAAACGAACTGTCGGAGACACAAATCTACAATGGACATAGTGTAAAATGGTCCAATTCAAGTAAGTTATTCATTTGGCATCATTCAAATGGATAGAAATCAAGTTTTAATGAAAATTATCATACTCGGCCAAAACATGCTTTTCAGCCCCTGAAAAGCACATTTTGGCAATAAAAACTGAAAATGTCCCCTGCAACCAAACAATCTGTCGGAGACACAAATCTACAATGGACATAGTGTAAAATGGTCCAATTCAAGTAAGTTATTCATTTGGCATCATTCGAAGTGATAGAAATCAAGTTTTAATGAAAATTATCATATTCGGCCAAAACATGCTTTTCAGCCCCTGAAAAGCACATTTTGGCCATAAAAACTGAAAATGTCCCCTGCAACCAAACGAACTGTCGGAGACACAAATCTACAATGGACATAGTGTAAAATGGTCCAATTCAAGTAAGTTATTCATTTGGCATCATTCGAAGTGATAGAAATCAAGTTTTAATGAAAATTATCATACTCGGCCAAAACATGCTTTTCAGCCCCTGAAAAGCACATTTTGGCCATAAAAACTTAATATGTCCCCTGCAACCAAACGAACTGTCAGAGACACAAATCTACAATGGACATAGTGTAAAATGGTCCAATTAAAGTAAGTTATTCATTTGGCATCATTCGAAGTGATAGAAATTAAGTTTTAATGAAAATTATCATACTCGGCCAAAACATGCTTTTCAGCCTCTGAAAAGCACATTTTGGCCATAAAAACTAAAAATGTCCCCTGCAACCAAACGAACTGTCGGAGACACAAATCTACAATGGACATAGTGTAAAATGGTCCAATTCAAGTAAGTTATTCATTTGGCATCATTCGAATGGATAGAAATCAAGTTTTAATGAAAATTATCATACTCGGCCAAAACATGCTTTTCACCCTGAAAAGCACATTTTGGCCATAAAAACTGAATATGTCCCCTGCAACCAAACGAACTGTCAGAGACACAAATCTACAATGGACATAGTGTAAAATGGTCCAATTCAAGTAAGTTATTCATTTGGCATCATTCGAAGTGATAGAAATTAAGTTTTAATGTAAATTATCATACTCGGCCAAAACATGCTTTTCAGCCTCTGAAAAGCACATTTTGGCCATAAAAACTGAAAATGTCCCCTGCAACCAAACGAACTGTCGGAGACACAAATCTACAATGGACATAGTGTAAAATGGTCCAATTCAAGTAAGTTATTCATTTGGCATCATTCGAATGGATAGAAATCAAGTTTTAATGAAAATTATCATACTCGGCCAAAACATGCTTTTCAGCCTCTGAAAAGCACATTTTGGCCATAAAAATTGAATATGTCCCCTGCAACAGAACGAACTGTCAGAGACACAAATCTACAATGGACATAGTGTAAAATGGTCCAATTCAAGTAAGTTATTCATTTGGCATCATTCGAAGTGATAGAAATCAAGTTTTAATGAAACTCGGCCAAAACATGCTTTTCAGCCCCTGAAAAGCACATTTTGGCCATAAAAACTGAATATGTTCCCTGCAACCAAACGAACTGTCAGAGACACAAATCTACAATGGACATAGTGTAAAATGGTCCACAATTCAAGTAAGTTATTCATTTGGCATCATTCGAAGTGATAGAAATCAAGTTTTAATGAAAATTACCATACTCGGCCAAAACATGCTTTTCAGCCCCTGAAAAGCACATTTTGGCCTTAAAAACTGAATATGTCCCCTGCAACCAAACGAACTGTCAGAGATACAAATCTACAATGGACATAGTGTAAAATGGTCCAATTCAAGTAAATTATTCATTTGGCATCATTCGAAGTTATAGAAATTAAGTTTTAATGAAAATTATCATACTCGGCCAAAACATGCTTTTCAGCCTCTGAAAAGCACATTTTGGCCATACAAACTGAAAATGTCCCCTGCAACCAAACGAACTGTCGGAGACACAAATCTACAATGGACATAGTGTAAAATGGTCCAATTCAAGTAAGTTATTTATTTGGCATCATTCGAAGTGATAGAAATCAAGTTTTAATGAAACTCGGCCAAAACATGCTTTTCAGCCCCTGAAAAGCACATTTTGGCCATAAAAACTGAATATGTTCCCTGCAACCAAACGAACTGTCAGAGACACAAATCTACAATGGACATAGTGTAAAATGGTCCACAATTCAAGTAAGTTATTCATTTGGCATCATTCGAAGTGATAGAAATTAAGTTTTAATGTAAATTATCATACTCGGCCAAAACATGCTTTTCAGCCTCTGAAAAGCACATTTTGGCCATAAAAACTGAAAATGTCCCCTGCAACCAAACGAACTGTCGGAGACACAAATCTACAATGGACATAGTGTAAAATGGTCCAATTCAAATAAGTTATTCATTTGGCATCATTCGAAGTGATAGAAATCAAGTTTTAATGAAAATTATCATACTCGGCCAAAACATGCTTTTCAGCCCCTGAAAAGCACATTTTGGCTATAAAAACTGAATATGTCCCCTGAAACCAAACGAACTGTCAGAGACACAAATCTACAATGGACATAGTGTAAAATGGTCCAATTCAAGCAAATTATTCATTTGGCATCATTCGAAGTGATAGAAATCAAGTTTTAATGAAAATTATCATACTCGGCCAAAACATGCTTTTCAGCCTCTGAAAAGCACATTTTGGCCATAAAAACTGAAAATGTCCCCTGCAACCAAACGAACTGTCGGAGACACAAATCTACAATGGACATAGTGTAAAATGGTCCAATTCAAGTAAGTTATTCATTTGGCATCAATCGAAGTGATAGAAATCAAGTTTTAATGAAAATTATCAAACTCGGCCAAAACATGCTTTTCAGCCCCTGAAAAGCACATTTTGGCCATAAAAACTGAATATGTCCCCTGCAACCAAACGAACTGTCAGAGACACAAATCTACAATGGACATAGTGTAAAATGGTCCAATTCAAGTAAGTTATTCATTTGGCATCATTCAAATGGATAGAAATCAAGTTTTAATGAAAATTATCATACTCGGCCAAAACATGCTTTTCAGCCCCTGAAAAGCACATTTTGGCAATAAAAACTGAAAATGTCCCCTGCAACCAAACAAACTGTCGGAGACACAAATCTACAATGGACATAGTGTAAAATGGTCCAATTCAAGTAAATTATTCATTTGGCATCATTCGAAGTGATAGAAATCAAGTTTTAATGAAAATTATCATATTCGGCCAAAACATGCTTTTCAGCCCCTGAAAAGCACATTTTGGCCATAAAAACTGAAAATGTCCCCTGCAACCAAACGAACTGTCGGAGACACAAATCTACAATGGACATAGTGTAAAATGGTCCAATTCAAGTAAGTTATTCATTTGGCATCATTCGAAGTGATAGAAATCAAGTTTTAATGAAAATTATCATACTCGGCCAAAACATGCTTTTCAGCCCCTGAAAAGCACATTTTGGCCATAAAAACTTAATATGTCCCCTGCAACCAAACGAACTGTCAGAGACACAAATCTACAATGGACATAGTGTAAAATGGTCCAATTAAAGTAAGTTATTCATTTGGCATCATTCGAAGTGATAGAAATTAAGTTTTAATGAAAATTATCATACTCGGCCAAAACATGCTTTTCAGCCTCTGAAAAGCACATTTTGGCCATAAAAACTAAAAATGTCCCCTGCAACCAAACGAACTGTCGGAGACACAAATCTACAATGGACATAGTGTAAAATGGTCCAATTCAAGTAAGTTATTCATTTGGCATCATTCGAATGGATAGAAATCAAGTTTTAATGAAAATTATCATACTCGGCCAAAACATGCTTTTCACCCTGAAAAGCACATTTTGGCCATAAAAACTGAACATGTCCCCTGCAACCAAACGAACTGTCAGAGACACAAATCTACAATGGACATAGTGTAAAATGGTCCAATTCAAGTAAGTTATTCATTTGGCATCATTCGAAGTGATAGAAATTAAGTTTTAATGTAAATTATCATACTCGGCCAAAACATGCTTTTCAGCCTCTGAAAAGCACATTTTGGCCATAAAAACTGAAAATGTCCCCTGCAACCAAACGAACTGTCGGAGACACAAATCTACAATGGACATAGTGTAAAATGGTCCAATTCAAGTAAGTTATTCATTTGGCATCATTCGAATGGATAGAAATCAAGTTTTAATGAAAATTATCATACTCGGCCAAAACATGCTTTTCAGCCTCTGAAAAGCACATTTTGGCCATAAAAACTGAATATGTCCCCTGCAACAGAACGAACTGTCAGAGACACAAATCTACAATGGACATAGTGTAAAATGGTCCAATTCAAGTAAGTTATTCATTTGGCATCATTCGAAGTGATAGAAATCAAGTTTTAATGAAACTCGGCCAAAACATGCTTTTCAGCCCCTGAAAAGCACATTTTGGCCATAAAAACTGAATATGTTCCCTGCAACCAAACGAACTGTCAGAGACACAAATCTACAATGGACATAGTGTAAAATGGTCCACAATTCAAGTAAGTTATTCATTTGGCATCATTCGAAGTGATAGAAATTAAGTTTTAATGTAAATTATCATACTCGGCCAAAACATGCTTTTCAGCCTCTGAAAAGCACATTTTGGCCATAAAAACTGAAAATGTCCCCTGCAACCAAACGAACTGTCGGATACACAAATCTACAATGGACATAGTGTAAAATGGTCCAATTCAAATAAGTTATTCGTTTGGCATCATTCGAAGTGATAGAAATCAAGTTTTAATGAAAATTATCATACTCGGCCAAAACATGCTTTTCAGCCCCTGAAAAGAACATTTTGGCTATAAAAACTGAATATGTCCCCTGAAACCAAACGAACTGTCAGAGACACAAATCTACAATGGACATAGTGTAAAATGGTCCAATTCAAAGCAAATTATTCATTTGGCATCATTCGAAGTGATAGAAATCAAGTTTTAATGAAAATTATCATACTCGGCCAAAACATGCTTTTCAGCCTCTGAAAAGCACATTTTGGCCATAAAAACTGAAAATGTCCCCTGCAACCAAACGAACTGTCAGAGACACAAATCTACAATGGACATAGTGTAAAATGGTCCAATTCAAGTAAGTTATTCATTTGGCATCATTCGAAGTGATAGAAATTTAGTTTTAATGAAAATTATCATACTCTGCCAAAACATGCTATTCAGCCTTTGAAAAGCACATTTTGGCCATAAAAACTGAAAATGTCCCCTGCAACCAAACGAACTGTCGGAGACACAAATCTACAATGGACATAGTGTAAAATGGTCCAATTCAAGTAAGTTATTCATTTGGCATCATTCGAAGTGATAGAAATCAAGTTTTAATGAAAATTATCATACTCGGCCAAAACATGCTTTTCAGCCTCTGAAAAGCACATTTTGGCCATAAAAACTGAATATGTCCCCTGCAACCAAACGAACTGTCAGAGACACAAATCTACAATGGACATAGTGTAAAATGGTCCAATTCAAGTAAGTTATTCATTTGGCATCATTCGAAGTGATAGAAATCAAGTTTTAATGAAAATTATCATACTCGGCCAAAACATGCTTTTCAGCCCCTGAAAAGCACATTTTGGCCATAAAAACTGAAAATGTCCCCTGCAACCAAACGAACTGTCGGAGACACAAATCTACAATGGACATAGTGTAAAATGGTCCAATTCAAGTAAGTTATTCATTTGGCATCATTCGAATGGATAGAAATCAAGTTTTAATGAAAATTATCATACTCGGCCAAAACATGCTTTTCACCCTGAAAAGCACATTTTGGCCATAAAAACTGAATATGTCCCCTGCAACCAAACGAACTGTCAGAGACACAAATCTACAATGGACATAGTGTAAAATGGTCCAATTCAAGTAAGTTATTCATTTGGCATCATTCGAAGTGATAGCAATTAAGTTTTAATGTAAATTATCATACTCGGCCAAAACATGCTTTTCAGCCTCTGAAAAGCACATTTTGGCCATAAAAACTGAAAATGTCCCATGCAACCAAACGAACTGTCGGAGACACAAATCTACAATGGACATAGTGTAAAATGGTCCAATTCAAGTAAGTTATTCATTTGGCATCATTCGAATGGATAGAAATCAAGTTTTAATGAAAATTATCATACTCGGCCAAAACATGCTTTTCAGCCTCTGAAAAGCACATTTTGGCCATAAAAACTGAATATGTCCCCTGCAACAGAACGAACTGTCAGAGACACAAATCTACAATGGACATAGTGTAAAATGGTCCAATTCAAGTAAGTTATTCATTTGGCATCATTCGAAGTGATAGAAATCAAGTTTTAATGAAACTCGGCCAAAACATGCTTTTCAGCCCCTGAAAAGCACATTTTGGCCATAAAAACTGAATATGTTCCCTGCAACCAAACGAACTGTCAGAGACACAAATCTACAATGGACATAGTGTAAAATGGTCCACAATTCAAGTAAGTTATTCATTTGGCATCATTCGAAGTGATAGAAATCAAGTTTTAATGAAAATTATCATACTCGGCCAAAACATGCTTTTCAGCCCCTGAAAAGAACATTTTGGCTATAAAAACTGAATATGTCCCCTGAAACCAAACGAACTGTCAGAGACACAAATCTACAATGGACATAGTGTAAAATGGTCCAATTCAAGCAAATTATTCATTTGGCATCATTCGAAGTGATAGAAATCAAGTTTTAATGAAAATTATCATACTCGGCCAAAACATGCTTTTCAGCCTCTGAAAAGCACATTTTGGCCATAAAAACTGAAAATGTCCCCTGCAACCAAACGAACTGTCGGAGACACAAATCTACAATGGACATAGTGTAAAATGGTCCAATTCAAGTAAGTTATTCATTTGGCATCAATCGAAGTGATAGAAATCAAGTTTTAATGAAAATTATCAAACTCGGCCAAAACATGCTTTTCAGCCCCTGAAAAGCACATTTTGGCCATAAAAACTGAATATGTCCCCTGCAACCAAACGAACTGTCAGAGACACAAATCTACAATGGACATAGTGTAAAATGGTCCAATTCAAGTAAGTTATTCATTTGGCATCATTCGAAGTGATAGAAATTTAGTTTTAATGAAAATTATCATACTCTGCCAAAACATGCTATTCAGCCTTTGAAAAGCACATTTTGGCCATAAAAACTGAAAATGTCCCCTGCAACCAAACGAACTGTCGGAGACACAAATCTACAATGGACATAGTGTAAAATGGTCCAATTCAAGTAAGTTATTCATTTGGCATCATTCGAAGTGATAGAAATCAAGTTTTAATGAAAATTATCATACTCGGCCAAAACATGCTTTTCAGCCTCTGAAAAGCACATTTTGGCCATAAAAACTGAATATGTCCCCTGCAACCAAACGAACTGTCAGAGACACAAATCTACAATGGACATAGTGTAAAATGGTCCAATTCAAGTAAGTTATTCATTTGGCATCATTCGAAGTGATAGAAATCAAGTTTTAATGAAAATTATCATACTCGGCCAAAACATGCTTTTCAGCCCCTGAAAAGCACATTTTGGCCATAAAAACTGAATATGTCCCCTGCAACCAAACGAACTGTCAGAGACACAAATCTACAATGGACATAGTGTAAAATGGTCCAATTCAAGTAAGTTATTCATTTGGCATCATTCGAAGTGATAGCAATTAAGTTTTAATGTAAATTATCATACTCGGCCAAAACATGCTTTTCAGCCTCTGAAAAGCACATTTTGGCCATAAAAACTGAAAATGTCCCCTGCAACCAAACGAACTGTCGGAGACACAAATCTACAATGGACATAGTGTAAAATGGTCCAATTCAAGTAAGTTATTCATTTGGCATCATTCGAATGGATAGAAATCAAGTTTTAATGAAAATTATCATACTCGGCCAAAACATGCTTTTCACCCTGAAAAGCACATTTTGGCCATAAAAACTGAATATGTCCCCTGCAACCAAACGAACTGTCAGAGACACAAATCTACAATGGACATAGTGTAAAATGGTCCAATTCAAGTAAGTTATTCATTTGGCATCATTCGAAGTGATAGCAATTAAGTTTTAATGTAAATTATCATACTCGGCCAAAACATGCTTTTCAGCCTCTGAAAAGCACATTTTGGCCATAAAAACTGAAAATGTCCCCTGCAACCAAACGAACTGTCGGAGACACAAATCTACAATGGACATAGTGTAAAATGGTCCAATTCAAGTAAGTTATTCATTTGGCATCATTCGAATGGATAGAAATCAAGTTTTAATGAAAATTATCATACTCGGCCAAAACATGCTTTTCAGCCTCTGAAAAGCACATTTTGGCCATAAAAACTGAATATGTCCCCTGCAACAGAACGAACTGTCAGAGACACAAATCTACAATGGACATAGTGTAAAATGGTCCAATTCAAGTAAGTTATTCATTTGGCATCATTCGAAGTGATAGAAATCAAGTTTTAATGAAACTCGGCCAAAACATGCTTTTCAGCCCCTGAAAAGCACATTTTGGCCATAAAAACTGAATATGTTCCCTGCAACCAAACGAACTGTCAGAGACACAAATCTACAATGGACATAGTGTAAAATGGTCCACAATTCAAGTAAGTTATTCATTTGGCATCATTCGAAGTGATAGAAATCAAGTTTTAATGAAAATTACCATACTCGGCCAAAACTTGCTTTTCAGCCCCTGAAAAGCACATTTTGGCCTTAAAAACTGAATATGTCCCCTGCAACCAAACGAACTGTCAGAGATACAAATCTACAATGGACATAGTGTAAAATGGTCCAATTCAAGTAAATTATTCATTTGGCATCATTCGAAGTTATAGAAATTAAGTTTTAATGAAAATTATCATACTCGGCCAAAACATGCTTTTCAGCCTCTGAAAAGCACATTTTGGCCATACAAACTGAAAATGTCCCCTGCAACCAAACGAACTGTCGGAGACACAAATCTACAATGGACATAGTGTAAAATGGTCCAATTCAAGTAAGTTATTTATTTGGCATCATTCGAAGTGATAGAAATCAAGTTTTAATGAAACTCGGCCAAAACATGCTTTTCAGCCCCTGAAAAGCACATTTTGGCCATAAAAACTGAATATGTTCCCTGCAACCAAACGAACTGTCAGAGACACAAATCTACAATGGACATAGTGTAAAATGGTCCACAATTCAAGTAAGTTATTCATTTGGCATCATTCGAAGTGATAGAAATTAAGTTTTAATGTAAATTATCATACTCGGCCAAAACATGCTTTTCAGCCTCTGAAAAGCACATTTTGGCCATAAAAACTGAAAATGTCCCCTGCAACCAAACGAACTGTCGGAGACACAAATCTACAATGGACATAGTGTAAAATGGTCCAATTCAAATAAGTTATTCATTTGGCATCATTCGAAGTGATAGAAATCAAGTTTTAATGAAAATTATCATACTCGGCCAAAACATGCTTTTCAGCCCCTGAAAAGCACATTTTGGCTATAAAAACTGAATATGTCCCCTGAAACCAAACGAACTGTCAAAGACACAAATCTACAATGGACATAGTGTAAAATGGTCCAATTCAAGCAAATTATTCATTTGGCATCATTCGAAGTGATAGAAATCAAGTTTTAATGAAAATTATCATACTCGGCCAAAACATGCTTTTCAGCCTCTGAAAAGCACATTTTGGCCATAAAAACTGAAAATGTCCCCTGCAACCAAACGAACTGTCGGAGACACAAATCTACAATGGACATAGTGTAAAATGGTCCAATTCAAGTAAGTTATTCATTTGGCATCAATCGAAGTGATAGAAATCAAGTTTTAATGAAAATTATCAAACTCGGCCAAAACATGCTTTTCAGCCCCTGAAAAGCACATTTTGGCCATAAAAACTGAATATGTCCCCTGCAACCAAACGAACTGTCAGAGACACAAATCTACAATGGACATAGTGTAAAATGGTCCAATTCAAGTAAGTTATTCATTTGGCATCATTCAAATGGATAGAAATCAAGTTTTAATGAAAATTATCATACTCGGCCAAAACATGCTTTTCAGCCCCTGAAAAGCACATTTTGGCAATAAAAACTGAAAATGTCCCCTGCAACCAAACAAACTGTCGGAGACACAAATCTACAATGGACATAGTGTAAAATGGTCCAATTCAAGTAAATTATTCATTTGGCATCATTCGAAGTGATAGAAATCAAGTTTTAATGAAAATTATCATATTCGGCCAAAACATGCTTTTCAGCCCCTGAAAAGCACATTTTGGCCATAAAAACTGAAAATGTCCCCTGCAACCAAACGAACTGTCGGAGACACAAATCTACAATGGACATAGTGTAAAATGGTCCAATTCAAGTAAGTTATTCATTTGGCATCATTCGAAGTGATAGAAATCAAGTTTTAATGAAAATTATCATACTCGGCCAAAACATGCTTTTCAGCCCCTGAAAAGCACATTTTGGCCATAAAAACTTAATATGTCCCCTGCAACCAAACGAACTGTCAGAGACACAAATCTACAATGGACATAGTGTAAAATGGTCCAATTAAAGTAAGTTATTCATTTGGCATCATTCGAAGTGATAGAAATTAAGTTTTAATGAAAATTATCATACTCGGCCAAAACATGCTTTTCAGCCTCTGAAAAGCACATTTTGGACATAAAAACTAAAAATGTCCCCTGCAACCAAACGAACTGTCGGAGACACAAATCTACAATGGACATAGTGTAAAATGGTCCAATTCAAGTAAGTTATTCATTTGGCATCATTCGAATGGATAGAAATCAAGTTTTAATGAAAATTATCATACTCGGCCAAAACATGCTTTTCACCCTGAAAAGCACATTTTGGCCATAAAAACTGAACATGTCCCCTGCAACCAAACGAACTGTCAGAGACACAAATCTACAATGGACATAGTGTAAAATGGTCCAATTCAAGTAAGTTATTCATTTGGCATCATTCGAAGTGATAGAAATTAAGTTTTAATGTAAATTATCATACTCGGCCAAAACATGCTTTTCAGCCTCTGAAAAGCACATTTTGGCCATAAAAACTGAAAATGTCCCCTGCAACCAAACGAACTGTCGGAGACACAAATCTACAATGGACATAGTGTAAAATGGTCCAATTCAAGTAAGTTATTCATTTGGCATCATTCGAATGGATAGAAATCAAGTTTTAATGAAAATTATCATACTCGGCCAAAACATGCTTTTCAGCCTCTGAAAAGCACATTTTGGCCATAAAAACTGAATATGTCCCCTGCAACAGAACGAACTGTCAGAGACACAAATCTACAATGGACATAGTGTAAAATGGTCCAATTCAAGTAAGTTATTCATTTGGCATCATTCGAAGTGATAGAAATCAAGTTTTAATGAAACTCGGCCAAAACATGCTTTTCAGCCCCTGAAAAGCACATTTTGGCCATAAAAACTGAATATGTTCCCTGCAACCAAACGAACTGTCAGAGACACAAATCTACAATGGACATAGTGTAAAATGGTCCACAATTCAAGTAAGTTATTCATTTGGCATCATTCGAAGTGATAGAAATTAAGTTTTAATGTAAATTATCATACTCGGCCAAAACATGCTTTTCAGCCTCTGAAAAGCACATTTTGGCCATAAAAACTGAAAATGTCCCCTGCAACCAAACGAACTGTCGGAGACACAAATCTACAATGGACATAGTGTAAAATGGTCCAATTCAAATAAGTTATTCATTTGGCATCATTCGAAGTGATAGAAATCAAGTTTTAATGAAAATTATCATACTCGGCCAAAACATGCTTTTCAGCCCCTGAAAAGCACATTTTGGCTATAAAAACTGAATATGTCCCCTGAAACCAAACGAACTGTCAGAGACACAAATCTACAATGGACATAGTGTAAAATGGTCCAATTCAAGCAAATTATTCATTTGGCATCATTCGAAGTGATAGAAATCAAGTTTTAATGAAAATTATCATACTCGGCCAAAACATGCTTTTCAGCCTCTGAAAAGCACATTTTGGCCATAAAAACTGAAAATGTCCCCTGCAACCAAACGAACTGTCGGAGACACAAATCTACAATGGACATAGTGTAAAATGGTCCAATTCAAGTAAGTTATTCATTTGGCATCAATCGAAGTGATAGAAATCAAGTTTTAATGAAAATTATCAAACTCGGCCAAAACATGCTTTTCAGCCCCTGAAAAGCACATTTTGGCCATAAAAACTGAATATGTCCCCTGCAACCAAACGAACTGTCAGAGACACAAATCTACAATGGACATAGTGTAAAATGGTCCAATTCAAGTAAGTTATTCATTTGGCATCATTCGAAGTGATAGAAATTTAGTTTTAATGAAAATTATCATACTCTGCCAAAACATGCTATTCAGCCTTTGAAAAGCACATTTTGGCCATAAAAACTGAAAATGTCCCCTGCAACCAAACGAACTGTCGGAGACACAAATCTACAATGGACATAGTGTAAAATGGTCCAATTCAAGTAAGTTATTCATTTGGCATCATTCGAAGTGATAGAAATCAAGTTTTAATGAAAATTATCATACTCGGCCAAAACATGCTTTTCAGCCTCTGAAAAGCACATTTTGGCCATAAAAACTGAATATGTCCCCTGCAACCAAACGAACTGTCAGAGACACAAATCTACAATGGACATAGTGTAAAATGGTCCAATTCAAGTAAGTTATTCATTTGGCATCATTCGAAGTGATAGAAATCAAGTTTTAATGAAACTCGGCCAAAACATGCTTTTCAGCCCCTGAAAAGCACATTTTGGCCATAAAAACTGAATATGTTCCCTGCAACCAAACGAACTGTCAGAGACACAAATCTACAATGGACATAGTGTAAAATGGTCCACAATTCAAGTAAGTTATTCATTTGGCATCATTCGAAGTGATAGAAATCAAGTTTTAATGAAAATTATCATACTCGGCCAAAACATGCTTTTCAGCCCCTGAAAAGAACATTTTGGCTATAAAAACTGAATATGTCCCCTGAAACCAAACGAACTGTCAGAGACACAAATCTACAATGGACATAGTGTAAAATGGTCCAATTCAAGCAAATTATTCATTTGGCATCATTCGAAGTGATAGAAATCAAGTTTTAATGAAAATTATCATACTCGGCCAAAACATGCTTTTCAGCCTCTGAAAAGCACATTTTGGCCATAAAAACTGAAAATGTCCCCTGCAACCAAACGAACTGTCGGAGACACAAATCTACAATGGACATAGTGTAAAATGGTCCAATTCAAGTAAGTTATTCATTTGGCATCAATCGAAGTGATAGAAATCAAGTTTTAATGAAAATTATCAAACTCGGCCAAAACATGCTTTTCAGCCCCTGAAAAGCACATTTTGGCCATAAAAACTGAATATGTCCCCTGCAACCAAACGAACTGTCAGAGACACAAATCTACAATGGACATAGTGTAAAATGGTCCAATTCAAGTAAGTTATTCATTTGGCATCATTTGAAGTGATAGAAATTTAGTTTTAATGAAAATTATCATACTCTGCCAAAACATGCTATTCAGCCTTTGAAAAGCACATTTTGGCCATAAAAACTGAAAATGTCCCCTGCAACCAAACGAACTGTCGGAGACACAAATCTACAATGGACATAGTGTAAAATGGTCCAATTCAAGTAAGTTATTCATTTGGCATCATTCGAAGTGATAGAAATCAAGTTTTAATGAAAATTATCATACTCGGCCAAAACATGCTTTTCAGCCTCTGAAAAGCACATTTTGGCCATAAAAACTGAATATGTCCCCTGCAACCAAACGAACTGTCAGAGACACAAATCTACAATGGACATAGTGTAAAATGGTCCAATTCAAGTAAGTTATTCATTTGGCATCATTCGAAGTGATAGAAATCAAGTTTTAATGAAACTCGGCCAAAACATGCTTTTCAGCCCCTGAAAAGCACATTTTGGCCATAAAAACTGAATATGTTCCCTGCAACCAAACGAACTGTCAGAGACACAAATCTACAATGGACATAGTGTAAAATGGTCCACAATTCAAGTAAGTTATTCATTTGGCATCATTCGAAGTGATAGAAATCAAGTTTTAATGAAAATTATCATACTCGGCCAAAACATGCTTTTCAGCCCCTGAAAAGAACATTTTGGCTATAAAAACTGAATATGTCCCCTGAAACCAAACGAACTGTCAGAGACACAAATCTACAATGGACATAGTGTAAAATGGTCCAATTCAAGCAAATTATTCATTTGGCATCATTCGAAGTGATAGAAATCAAGTTTTAATGAAAATTATCATACTCGGCCAAAACATGCTTTTCAGCCTCTGAAAAGCACATTTTGGCCATAAAAACTGAAAATGTCCCCTGCAACCAAACGAACTGTCGGAGACACAAATCTACAATGGACATAGTGTAAAATGGTCCAATTCAAGTAAGTTATTCATTTGGCATCAATCGAAGTGATAGAAATCAAGTTTTAATGAAAATTATCAAACTCGGCCAAAACATGCTTTTCAGCCCCTGAAAAGCACATTTTGGCCATAAAAACTGAATATGTCCCCTGCAACCAAACGAACTGTCAGAGACACAAATCTACAATGGACATAGTGTAAAATGGTACAATTCAAGTAAGTTATTCATTTGGCATCATTCGAAGTGATAGAAATTTAGTTTTAATGAAAATTATCATACTCTGCCAAAACATGCTATTCAGCCTTTGAAAAGCACATTTTGGCCATAAAAACTGAAAATGTCCCCTGCAACCAAACGAACTGTCGGAGACACAAATCTACAATGGACATAGTGTAAAATGGTCCAATTCAAGTAAGTTATTCATTTGGCATCATTCGAAGTGATAGAAATCAAGTTTTAATGAAAATTATCATACTCGGCCAAAACATGCTTTTCAGCCTCTGAAAAGCACATTTTGGCCATAAAAACTGAATATGTCCCCTGCAACCAAACGAACTGTCAGAGACACAAATCTACAATGGACATAGTGTAAAATGGTCCAATTCAAGTAAGTTATTCATTTGGCATCATTCGAAGTGATAGAAATCAAGTTTTAATGAAAATTATCATACTCGGCCAAAACATGCTTTTCAGCCCCTGAAAAGCACATTTTGGCCATAAAAACTGAATATGTCCCCTGCAACCAAACGAACTGTCAGAGACACAAATCTACAATGGACATAGTGTAAAATGGTCCAATTCAAGTAAGTTATTCATTTGGCATCATTCGAAGTGATAGCAATTAAGTTTTAATGTAAATTATCATACTCGGCCAAAACATGCTTTTCAGCCTCTGAAAAGCACATTTTGGCCATAAAAACTGAAAATGTCCCCTGCAACCAAACGAACTGTCGGAGACACAAATCTACAATGGACATAGTGTAAAATGGTCCAATTCAAGTAAGTTATTCATTTGGCATCATTCGAATGGATAGAAATCAAGTTTTAATGAAAATTATCATACTCGGCCAAAACATGCTTTTCAGCCTCTGAAAAGCACATTTTGGCCATAAAAACTGAATATGTCCCCTGCAACAGAACGAACTGTCAGAGACACAAATCTACAATGGACATAGTGTAAAATGGTCCAATTCAAGTAAGTTATTCATTTGGCATCATTCGAAGTGATAGAAATCAAGTTTTAATGAAACTCGGCCAAAACATGCTTTTCAGCCCCTGAAAAGCACATTTTGGCCATAAAAACTGAATATGTTCCCTGCAACCAAACGAACTGTCAGAGACACAAATCCACAATGGACATAGTGTAAAATGGTCCACAATTCAAGTAAGTTATTCATTTGGCATCATTCGAAGTGATAGAAATCAAGTTTTAATGAAAATTACCATACTCGGCCAAAACATGCTTTTCAGCCCCTGAAAAGCACATTTTGGCCTTAAAAACTGAATATGTCCCCTGCAACCAAACGAACTGTCAGAGATACAAATCTACAATGGACATAGTGTAAAATGGTCCAATTCAAGTAAATTATTCATTTGGCATCATTCGAAGTTATAGAAATTAAGTTTTAATGAAAATTATCATACTCGGCCAAAACATGCTTTTCAGCCTCTGAAAAGCACATTTTGGCCATACAAACTGAAAATGTCCCCTGCAACCAAACGAACTGTCGGAGACACAAATCTACAATGGACATAGTGTAAAATGGTCCAATTCAAGTAAGTTATTTATTTGGCATCATTCGAAGTGATAGAAATCAAGTTTTAATGAAACTCGGCCAAAACATGCTTTTCAGCCCCTGAAAAGCACATTTTGGCCATAAAAACTGAATATGTTCCCTGCAACCAAACGAACTGTCAGAGACACAAATCTACAATGGACATAGTGTAAAATGGTCCACAATTCAAGTAAGTTATTCATTTGGCATCATTCGAAGTGATAGAAATTAAGTTTTAATGTAAATTATCATACTCGGCCAAAACATGCTTTTCAGCCTCTGAAAAGCACATTTTGGCCATAAAAACTGAAAATGTCCCCTGCAACCAAACGAACTGTCGGAGACACAAATCTACAATGGACATAGTGTAAAATGGTCCAATTCAAATAAGTTATTCATTTGGCATCATTCGAAGTGATAGAAATCAAGTTTTAATGAAAATTATCATACTCGGCCAAAACATGCTTTTCAGCCCCTGAAAAGCACATTTTGGCTATAAAAACTGAATATGTCCCCTGAAACCAAACGAACTGTCAGAGACACAAATCTACAATGGACATAGTGTAAAATGGTCCAATTCAAGCAAATTATTCATTTGGCATCATTCGAAGTGATAGAAATCAAGTTTTAATGAAAATTATCATACTCGGCCAAAACATGCTTTTCAGCCTCTGAAAAGCACATTTTGGCCATAAAAACTGAAAATGTCCCCTGCAACCAAACGAACTGTCGGAGACACAAATCTACAATGGACATAGTGTAAAATGGTCCAATTCAAGTAAGTTATTCATTTGGCATCAATCGAAGTGATAGAAATCAAGTTTTAATGAAAATTATCAAACTCGGCCAAAACATGCTTTTCAGCCCCTGAAAAGCACATTTTGGCCATAAAAACTGAATATGTCCCCTGCAACCAAACGAACTGTCAGAGACACAAATCTACAATGGACATAGTGTAAAATGGTCCAATTCAAGTAAGTTATTCATTTGGCATCATTCAAATGGATAGAAATCAAGTTTTAATGAAAATTATCATACTCGGCCAAAACATGCTTTTCAGCCCCTGAAAAGCACATTTTGGCAATAAAAACTGAAAATGTCCCCTGCAACCAAACAAACTGTCGGAGACACAAATCTACAATGGACATAGTGTAAAATGGTCCAATTCAAGTAAATTATTCATTTGGCATCATTCGAAGTGATAGAAATCAAGTTTTAATGAAAATTATCATATTCGGCCAAAACATGCTTTTCAGCCCCTGAAAAGCACATTTTGGCCATAAAAACTGAAAATGTCCCCTGCAACCAAACGAACTGTCGGAGACACAAATCTACAATGGACATAGTGTAAAATGGTCCAATTCAAGTAAGTTATTCATTTGGCATCATTCGAAGTGATAGAAATCAAGTTTTAATGAAAATTATCATACTCGGCCAAAACATGCTTTTCAGCCCCTGAAAAGCACATTTTGGCCATAAAAACTTAATATGTCCCCTGCAACCAAACGAACTGTCAGAGACACAAATCTACAATGGACATAGTGTAAAATGGTCCAATTAAAGTAAGTTATTCATTTGGCATCATTCGAAGTGATAGAAATTAAGTTTTAATGAAAATTATCATACTCGGCCAAAACATGCTTTTCAGCCTCTGAAAAGCACATTTTGGCCATAAAAACTAAAAATGTCCCCTGCAACCAAACGAACTGTCGGAGACACAAATCTACAATGGACATAGTGTAAAATGGTCCAATTCAAGTAAGTTATTCATTTGGCATCATTCGAATGGATAGAAATCAAGTTTTAATGAAAATTACCATACTCGGCCAAAACATGCTTTTCACCCTGAAAAGCACATTTTGGCCATAAAAACTGAACATGTCCCCTGCAACCAAACGAACTGTCAGAGACACAAATCTACAATGGACATAGTGTAAAATGGTCCAATTCAAGTAAGTTATTCATTTGGCATCATTCGAAGTGATAGAAATTAAGTTTTAATGTAAATTATCATACTCGGCCAAAACATGCTTTTCAGCCTCTGAAAAGCACATTTTGGCCATAAAAACTGAAAATGTCCCCTGCAACCAAACGAACTGTCGGAGACACAAATCTACAATGGACATAGTGTAAAATGGTCCAATTCAAGTAAGTTATTCATTTGGCATCATTCGAATGGATAGAAATCAAGTTTTAATGAAAATTATCATACTCGGCCAAAACATGCTTTTCAGCCTCTGAAAAGCACATTTTGGCCATAAAAACTGAATATGTCCCCTGCAACAGAACGAACTGTCAGAGACACAAATCTACAATGGACATAGTGTAAAATGGTCCAATTCAAGTAAGTTATTCATTTGGCATCATTCGAAGTGATAGAAATCAAGTTTTAATGAAACTCGGCCAAAACATGCTTTTCAGCCCCTGAAAAGCACATTTTGGCCATAAAAACTGAATATGTTCCCTGCAACCAAACGAACTGTCAGAGACACAAATCTACAATGGACATAGTGTAAAATGGTCCACAATTCAAGTAAGTTATTCATTTGGCATCATTCGAAGTGATAGAAATTAAGTTTTAATGTAAATTATCATACTCGGCCAAAACATGCTTTTCAGCCTCTGAAAAGCACATTTTGGCCATAAAAACTGAAAATGTCCCCTGCAACCAAACGAACTGTCGGAGACACAAATCTACAATGGACATAGTGTAAAATGGTCCAATTCAAATAAGTTATTCATTTGGCATCATTCGAAGTGATAGAAATCAAGTTTTAATGAAAATTATCATACTCGGCCAAAACATGCTTTTCAGCCCCTGAAAAGCACATTTTGGCTATAAAAACTGAATATGTCCCCTGAAACCAAACGAACTGTCAGAGACACAAATCTACAATGGACATAGTGTAAAATGGTCCAATTCAAGCAAATTATTCATTTGGCATCATTCGAAGTGATAGAAATCAAGTTTTAATGAAAATTATCATACTCGGCCAAAACATGCTTTTCAGCCTCTGAAAAGCACATTTTGGCCATAAAAACTGAAAATGTCCCCTGCAACCAAACGAACTGTCGGAGACACAAATCTACAATGGACATAGTGTAAAATGGTCCAATTCAAGTAAGTTATTCATTTGGCATCAATCGAAGTGATAGAAATCAAGTTTTAATGAAAATTATCAAACTCGGCCAAAACATGCTTTTCAGCCCCTGAAAAGCACATTTTGGCCATAAAAACTGAAAATGTCCCCTGCAACCAAACGAACTGTCGGAGACACAAATCTACAATGGACATAGTGTAAAATGGTCCAATTCAAATAAGTTATTCATTTGGCATCATTCGAAGTGATAGAAATCAAGTTTTAATGAAAATTATCATACTCGGCCAAAACATGCTTTTCAGCCCCTGAAAAGCACATTTTGGCTATAAAAACTGAATATGTCCCCTGAAACCAAACGAACTGTCAGAGACACAAATCTACAATGGACATAGTGTAAAATGGTCCAATTCAAGCAAATTATTCATTTGGCATCATTCGAAGTGATAGAAATCAAGTTTTAATGAAAATTATCATACTCGGCCAAAACATGCTTTTCAGCCTCTGAAAAGCACATTTTGGCCATAAAAACTGAAAATGTCCCCTGCAACCAAACGAACTGTCGGAGACACAAATCTACAATGGACATAGTGTAAAATGGTCCAATTCAAGTAAGTTATTCATTTGGCATCAATCGAAGTGATAGAAATCAAGTTTTAATGAAAATTATCAAACTCGGCCAAAACATGCTTTTCAGCCCCTGAAAAGCACATTTTGGCCATAAAAACTGAATATGTCCCCTGCAACCAAACGAACTGTCAGAGACACAAATCTACAATGGACATAGTGTAAAATGGTCCAATTCAAGTAAGTTATTCATTTGGCATCATTCAAATGGATAGAAATCAAGTTTTAATGAAAATTATCATACTCGGCCAAAACATGCTTTTCAGCCCCTGAAAAGCACATTTTGGCAATAAAAACTGAAAATGTCCCCTGCAACCAAACAAACTGTTGGAGACACAAATCTACAATGGACATAGTGTAAAATGGTCCAATTCAAGTAAATTATTCATTTGGCATCATTCGAAGTGATAGAAATCAAGTTTTAATGAAAATTATCATATTCGGCCAAAACATGCTTTTCAGCCCCTGAAAAGCACATTTTGGCCATAAAAACTGAAAATGTCCCCTGCAACCAAACGAACTGTCGGAGACACAAATCTACAATGGACATAGTGTAAAATGGTCCAATTCAAGTAAGTTATTCATTTGGCATCATTCGAAGTGATAGAAATCAAGTTTTAATGAAAATTATCATACTCGGCCAAAACATGCTTTTCAGCCCCTGAAAAGCACATTTTGGCCATAAAAACTTAATATGTCCCCTGCAACCAAACGAACTGTCAGAGACACAAATCTACAATGGACATAGTGTAAAATGGTCCAATTAAAGTAAGTTATTCATTTGGCATCATTCGAAGTGATAGAAATTAAGTTTTAATGAAAATTATCATACTCGGCCAAAACATGCTTTTCAGCCTCTGAAAAGCACATTTTGGCCATAAAAACTAAAAATGTCCCCTGCAACCAAACGAACTGTCGGAGACACAAATCTACAATGGACATAGTGTAAAATGGTCCAATTCAAGTAAGTTATTCATTTGGCATCATTCGAATGGATAGAAATCAAGTTTTAATGAAAATTATCATACTCGGCCAAAACATGCTTTTCACCCTGAAAAGCACATTTTGGCCATAAAAACTGAACATGTCCCCTGCAACCAAACGAACTGTCAGAGACACAAATCTACAATGGACATAGTGTAAAATGGTCCAATTCAAGTAAGTTATTCATTTGGCATCATTCGAAGTGATAGAAATTAAGTTTTAATGTAAATTATCATACTCGGCCAAAACATGCTTTTCAGCCTCTGAAAAGCACATTTTGGCCATAAAAACTGAAAATGTCCCCTGCAACCAAACGAACTGTCGGAGACACAAATCTACAATGGACATAGTGTAAAATGGTCCAATTCAAGTAAGTTATTCATTTGGCATCATTCGAATGGATAGAAATCAAGTTTTAATGAAAATTATCATACTCGGCCAAAACATGCTTTTCAGCCTCTGAAAAGCACATTTTGGCCATAAAAACTGAATATGTCCCCTGCAACAGAACGAACTGTCAGAGACACAAATCTACAATGGACATAGTGTAAAATGGTCCAATTCAAGTAAGTTATTCATTTGGCATCATTCGAAGTGATAGAAATCAAGTTTTAATGAAACTCGGCCAAAACATGCTTTTCAGCCCCTGAAAAGCACATTTTGGCCATAAAAACTGAATATGTTCCCTGCAACCAAACGAACTGTCAGAGACACAAATCTACAATGGACATAGTGTAAAATGGTCCACAATTCAAGTAAGTTATTCATTTGGCATCATTCGAAGTGATAGAAATTAAGTTTTAATGTAAATTATCATACTCGGCCAAAACATGCTTTTCAGCCTCTGAAAAGCACATTTTGGCCATAAAAACTGAAAATGTCCCCTGCAACCAAACGAACTGTCGGAGACACAAATCTACAATGGACATAGTGTAAAATGGTCCAATTCAAATAAGTTATTCATTTGGCATCATTCGAAGTGATAGAAATCAAGTTTTAATGAAAATTATCATACTCGGCCAAAACATGCTTTTCAGCCCCTGAAAAGCACATTTTGGCTATAAAAACTGAATATGTCCCCTGAAACCAAACGAACTGTCAGAGACACAAATCTACAATGGACATAGTGTAAAATGGTCCAATTCAAGCAAATTATTCATTTGGCATCATTCGAAGTGATAGAAATCAAGTTTTAATGAAAATTATCATACTCGGCCAAAACATGCTTTTCAGCCTCTGAAAAGCACATTTTGGCCATAAAAACTGAAAATGTCCCCTGCAACCAAACGAACTGTCGGAGACACAAATCTACAATGGACATAGTGTAAAATGGTCCAATTCAAGTAAGTTATTCATTTGGCATCAATCGAAGTGATAGAAATCAAGTTTTAATGAAAATTATCAAACTCGGCCAAAACATGCTTTTCAGCCCCTGAAAAGCACATTTTGGCCATAAAAACTGAATATGTCCCCTGCAACCAAACGAACTGTCAGAGACACAAATCTACAATGGACATAGTGTAAAATGGTCCAATTCAAGTAAGTTATTCATTTGGCATCATTCGAAGTGATAGAAATTTAGTTTTAATGAAAATTATCATACTCTGCCAAAACATGCTATTCAGCCTTTGAAAAGCACATTTTGGCCATAAAAACTGAAAATGTCCCCTGCAACCAAACGAACTGTCGGAGACACAAATCTACAATGGACATAGTGTAAAATGGTCCAATTCAAGTAAGTTATTCATTTGGCATCATTCGAAGTGATAGAAATCAAGTTTTAATGAAAATTATCATACTCGGCCAAAACATGCTTTTCAGCCTCTGAAAAGCACATTTTGGCCATAAAAACTGAAAATGTCCCCTGCAACCAAACGAACTGTCGGAGACACAAATCTACAATGGACATAGTGTAAAATGGTCCAATTCAAGTAAGTTATTCATTTGGCATCATTCGAATGGATAGAAATCAAGTTTTAATGAAAATTATCATACTCGGCCAAAACATGCTTTTCACCCTGAAAAGCACATTTTGGCCATAAAAACTGAATATGTCCCCTGCAACCAAACGAACTGTCAGAGACACAAATCTACAATGGACATAGTGTAAAATGGTCCAATTCAAGTAAGTTATTCATTTGGCATCATTCGAAGTGATAGCAATTAAGTTTTAATGTAAATTATCATACTCGGCCAAAACATGCTTTTCAGCCTCTGAAAAGCACATTTTGGCCATAAAAACTGAAAATGTCCCCTGCAACCAAACGAACTGTCGGAGACACAAATCTACAATGGACATATTGTAAAATGGTCCAATTCAAGTAAATTATTCATTTGGCATCATTCGAAGTTATAGAAATTAAGTTTTAATGAAAATTATCATACTCGGCCAAAACATGCTTTTCAGCCTCTGAAAAGCACATTTTGGCCATAAAAACTGAAAATGTCCCCTGCAACCAAACGAACTGTCGGAGACACAAATCTACAATGGACATAGTGTAAAATGGTCCAATTCAAGTAAGTTATTCATTTGGCATCATTCGAATGGATAGAAATCAAGTTTTAATGAAAATTATCATACTCGGCCAAAACATGCTTTTCACCCTGAAAAGCACATTTTGGCCATAAAAACTGAATATGTCCCCTGCAACCAAACGAACTGTCAGAGACACAAATCTACAATGGACATAGTGTAAAATGGTCCAATTCAAGTAAGTTATTCATTTGGCATCATTCGAAGTGATAGCAATTAAGTTTTAATGTAAATTATCATACTCGGCCAAAACATGCTTTTCAGCCTCTGAAAAGCACATTTTGGCCATAAAAACTGAAAATGTCCCCTGCAACCAAACGAACTGTCGGAGACACAAATCTACAATGGACATATTGTAAAATGGTCCAATTCAAGTAAATTATTCATTTGGCATCATTCGAAGTTATAGAAATTAAGTTTTAATGAAAATTATCATACTCGGCCAAAACATGCTTTTCAGCCTCTGAAAAGCACATTTTGGCCATAAAAACTGAAAATGTCCCCTGCAACCAAACGAACTGTCGGAGACACAAATCTACAATGGACATAGTGTAAAATGGTCCAATTCAAGTAAGTTATTTATTTGGCATCATTCGAAGTGATAGAAATCAAGTTTTAATGAAACTCGGCCAAAACATGCTTTTCAGCCCCTGAAAAGCACATTTTGGCCATAAAAACTGAATATGTCCCCTACAACCAAACGAACTGTCAGAGACACAAATCTACAATGGACATAGTGTAAAATGGTCCAATTCAAGTAAGTTATTCATTTGGCATCATTCGAATGGATAGAAATCAAGTTTTAATGAAAATTATCATACTCGGCCAAAACATGCTTTTCAGCCCCTGAAAAGCACATTTTGGCCATAAAAACTGAATGTGTCCCCTGCAACAGAACGAACTGTCAGAGACACAAATCTACAATGGACATAGTGTAAAATGGTCCAATTCAAGTAAGTTATTCATTTGGCATCATTCGAAGTGATAGAAATTAAGTTTTAATGAAAATTATCATACTTGGCCAAAACATGCTTTTCAGCCTCTGAAAAGCACATTTTGGCCATAAAAACTGAAAATGTCCCCTGCAACCAAACGAACTGTCAGAGACACAAATCTACAATGGACATAGTGTAAAATGGTCCAATTCAAGTAAGTTATTTATTTGGCATCATTCGAAGTGATAGAAATCAAGTTTTAATGAAACTCGGCCAAAACATGCTTTTCAGCCCCTGAAAAGCACATTTTGGCCATAAAAACTGAATATGTTCCCTGCAACCAAACGAACTGTCAGAGACACAAATCTACAATGGACATAGTGTAAAATGGTCCAATTCAAGTAAGTTATTCATTTGGCATCATTCGAATGGATAGAAATCAAGTTTTAATGAAAATTATCATACTCGGCCAAAACGTGCTTTTCAGCCCCTGAAAAGCACATTTTGGCCATAAAAACTGAATATGTCCCCTACAACCAAACGAACTGTCAGAGACACAAATCTACAATGGACATAGTGTAAAATGGTCCAATTCAAGTAAGTTATTAATTTGGCATCATTCAAATGGATAGAAATCAAGTTTTAATGAAAATTATCATACTCGGCCAAAACATGCTTTTCAGCGCCTGAAAAGCACATTTTGGCCATAAAAACTTAATATGTCCCCTGCAACCAAACGAACTGTCAGAGACACAAATCTACAATGCACATAGTGTAAAATGGTCCACAATTCAAGTAAGTTATTCATTTGGCATCATTCGAAGTGATAGCAATTAAGTTTTAATGTAAATTATCATACTCGGCCAAAACATGCTTTTCAGCCTCTGAAAAGCACATTTTGGCCATAAAAACTGAAAATGTCCCCTGCAACCAAACGAACTGTCGGAGACACAAATCTACAATGGACATATTGTAAAATGGTCCAATTCAAGTAAATTATTCATTTGGCATCATTCGAAGTTATAGAAATTAAGTTTTAATGAAAATTATCATACTCGGCCAAAACATGCTTTTCAGCCTCTGAAAAGCACATTTTGGCCATAAAAACTGAAAATGTCCCCTGCAACCAAACGAACTGTCGGAGACACAAATCTACAATGGACATAGTGTAAAATGGTCCAATTCAAGTAAGTTATTCATTTGGCATCATTCGAATGGATAGAAATCAAGTTTTAATGAAAATTATCATACTCGGCCAAAACATGCTTTTCACCCTGAAAAGCACATTTTGGCCATAAAAACTGAATATGTCCCCTGCAACCAAACGAACTGTCAGAGACACAAATCTACAATGGACATAGTGTAAAATGGTCCAATTCAAGTAAGTTATTCATTTGGCATCATTCGAAGTGATAGCAATTAAGTTTTAATGTAAATTATCATACTCGGCCAAAACATGCTTTTCAGCCTCTGAAAAGCACATTTTGGCCATAAAAACTGAAAATGTCCCCTGCAACCAAACGAACTGTCGGAGACACAAATCTACAATGGACATATTGTAAAATGGTCCAATTCAAGTAAATTATTCATTTGGCATCATTCGAAGTTATAGAAATTAAGTTTTAATGAAAATTATCATACTCGGCCAAAACATGCTTTTCAGCCTCTGAAAAGCACATTTTGGCCATAAAAACTGAAAATGTCCCCTGCAACCAAACGAACTGTCGGAGACACAAATCTACAATGGACATAGTGTAAAATGGTCCAATTCAAGTAAGTTATTTATTTGGCATCATTCGAAGTGATAGAAATCAAGTTTTAATGAAACTCGGCCAAAACATGCTTTTCAGCCCCTGAAAAGCACATTTTGGCCATAAAAACTGAATATGTCCCCTACAACCAAACGAACTGTCAGAGACACAAATCTACAATGGACATAGTGTAAAATGGTCCAATTCAAGTAAGTTATTCATTTGGCATCATTCGAATGGATAGAAATCAAGTTTTAATGAAAATTATCATACTCGGCCAAAACATGCTTTTCAGCCCCTGAAAAGCACATTTTGGCCATAAAAACTGAATGTGTCCCCTGCAACAGAACGAACTGTCAGAGACACAAATCTACAATGGACATAGTGTAAAATGGTCCAATTCAAGTAAGTTATTCATTTGGCATCATTCGAAGTGATAGAAATTAAGTTTTAATGAAAATTATCATACTTGGCCAAAACATGCTTTTCAGCCTCTGAAAAGCACATTTTGGCCATAAAAACTGAAAATGTCCCCTGCAACCAAACGAACTGTCGGAGACACAAATCTACAATGGACATAGTGTAAAATGGTCCAATTCAAGTAAGTTATTTATTTGGCATCATTCGAAGTGATAGAAATCAAGTTTTAATGAAACTCGGCCAAAACATGCTTTTCAGCCCCTGAAAAGCACATTTTGGCCATAAAAACTGAATATGTTCCCTGCAACCAAACGAACTGTCAGAGACACAAATCTACAATGGACATAGTGTAAAATGGTCCAATTCAAGTAAGTTATTCATTTGGCATCATTCGAATGGATAGAAATCAAGTTTTAATGAAAATTATCATACTCGGCCAAAACGTGCTTTTCAGCCCCTGAAAAGCACATTTTGGCCATAAAAACTGAATATGTCCCCTACAACCAAACGAACTGTCAGAGACACAAATCTACAATGGACATAGTGTAAAATGGTCCAATTCAAGTAAGTTATTAATTTGGCATCATTCAAATGGATAGAAATCAAGTTTTAATGAAAATTATCATACTCGGCCAAAACATGCTTTTCAGCGCCTGAAAAGCACATTTTGGCCATAAAAACTTAATATGTCCCCTGCAACCAAACGAACTGTCAGAGACACAAATCTACAATGCACATAGTGTAAAATGGTCCACAATTCAAGTAAGTTATTCATTTGGCATCATTCGAAGTGATAGAAATTAAGTTTTAATGTAAATTATCATACTCGGCCAAAACATGCTTTTCAGCCTCTGAAAAGCACATTTTGGCCATAAAAACTGAAAATGTCCCCTGCAACCAAACGAACTGTCGGAGACACAAATCTACAATGGACATAGTGTAAAATGGTCCAATTCAAATAAGTTATTCATTTGGCATCATTCGAAGTGATAGAAATCAAGTTTTAATGAAAATTATCATACTCGGCCAAAACATGCTTTTCAGCCCCTGAAAAGCACATTTTGGCTATAAAAACTGAATATGTCCCCTGAAACCAAACGAACTGACAGAGACACAAATCTACAATGGACATATTGTAAAATGGTCCAATTCAAGCAAATTATTCATTTGGCATCATTCGAAGTGATAGAAATCAAGTTTTAATGAAAATTATCATACTCGGCCAAAACATGCTTTTCAGCCTCTGAAAAGCACATTTTGGCCATAAAAACTGAAAATGTCCCCTGCAACCAAACGAACTGTCGGAGACACAAATCTACAATGGACATAGTGTAAAATGGTCCAATTCAAGTAAGTTATTCATTTGGCATCATTCGAAGTGATAGAAATTTAGTTTTAATGAAAATTATCATACTCTGCCAAAACATGCTATTCAGCCTTTGAAAAGCACATTTTGGCCATAAAAACTGAAAATGTCCCCTGCAACCAAACGAACTGTCGGAGACACAAATCTACAATGGACATAGTGTAAAATGGTCCAATTCAAGTAAGTTATTCATTTGGCATCATTCGAATGGATAGAAATCAAGTTTTAATGAAAATTATCATACTCGGCCAAAACATGCTTTTCACCCTGAAAAGCACATTTTGGCCATAAAAACTGAATATGTCCCCTGCAACCAAACGAACTGTCAGAGACACAAATCTACAATGGACATAGTGTAAAATGGTCCAATTCAAGTAAGTTATTCATTTGGCATCATTCGAAGTGATAGCAATTAAGTTTTAATGTAAATTATCATACTCGGCCAAAACATGCTTTTCAGCCTCTGAAAAGCACATTTTGGCCATAAAAACTGAAAATGTCCCCTGCAACCAAACGAACTGTCGGAGACACAAATCTACAATGGACATAGTGTAAAATGGTCCAATTCAAGTAAGTTATTCATTTGGCATCATTCGAATGGATAGAAATCAAGTTTTAATGAAAATTATCATACTCGGCCAAAACATGCTTTTCAGCCCCTGAAAAGCACATTTTGGCCATAAAAACTGAATATGTCCCCTGCAACAGAACGAACTGTCAGAGACACAAATCTACAATGGACATAGTGTAAAATGGTCCAATTCAAGTAAGTTATTCATTTGGCATCATTCGAAGTGATAGAAATCAAGTTTTAATGAAAATTACCATACTCGGCCAAAACATGCTTTTCAGCCCCTGAAAAGCACATTTTGGCCTTAAAAACTGAATATGTCCCCTGCAACCAAACGAACTGTCAGAGATACAAATCTACAATGGACATAGTGTAAAATGGTCCAATTCAAGTAAATTATTCATTTGGCATCATTCGAAGTTATAGAAATTAAGTTTTAATGAAAATTATCATACTCGGCCAAAACATGCTTTTCAGCCTCTGAAAAGCACATTTTGGCCATAAAAACTGAAAATGTCCCCTGCAACCAAACGAACTGTCGGAGACACAAATCTACAATGGACATAGTGTAAAATGGTCCAATTCAAGTAAGTTATTTATTTGGCATCATTCGAAGTGATAGAAATCAAGTTTTAATGAAACTCGGCCAAAACATGCTTTTCAGCCCCTGAAAAGCACATTTTGGCCATTAAAACTGAAAATGTCCCCTGCAACCAAACAAACTGTCGGAGACACAAATCTACAATGGACATAGTGTAAAATGGTCCAATTCAACTAAGTTATTCATTTGGCATCATTCGAAGTGGTAGAAATCAAGTTTTAATGAAAATTATCATACTCGGCCAAAACATGCTTTTCAGCCCCTGAAAAGCACATTTTGGCCATAAAAACTTAATATGTCCCCTGCAACCAAACGAACTGTCAGAGACACAAATCTACAATGGACATAGTGTAAAATGGTCCAATTCAAGTAAGTTATTCATTTGGCATCATTCGAAGTGATAGAAATTAAGTTTTAATGTAAATTTTCATACTCGGCCAAAACATGCTTTTCAGCCTCTGAAAAGCACATTTTGGCCATAAAAACTGAAAATGTCCCCTGCAACCAAACGAACTGTCGGAGACACAAATCTACAATGGACATAGTGTAAAATGGTCCAATTCAAATAAGTTATTCATTTGGCATCATTCGAAGTGATAGAAATCAAGTTTTAATGAAAATTATCATACTCGGCCAAAACATGCTTTTCAGCCCCTGAAAAGCACATTTTGGCTATAAAAACTGAATATGTCCCCTGAAACCAAACGAACTGTCAGAGACACAAATCTACAATGGACATAGTGTAAAATGGTCCAATTCAAGAAAATTATTCATTTGGCATCATTCGAAGTGATAGAAATCAAGTTTTAATGAAAATTATCATACTCGGCCAAAACATGCTTTTCAGCCTCTGAAAAGCACATTTTGGCCATAAAAACTGAAAATGTCCCCTGCAACCAAACGAACTGTCGGAGACACAAATCTACAATGGACATAGTGTAAAATGGTCCAATTCAAGTAAGTTATTCATTTGGCATCATTCGAAGTGATAGAAATTTAGTTTTAATGAAAATTATCATACTCTGCCAAAACATGCTATTCAGCCTTTGAAAAGCACATTTTGGCCATAAAAACTGAAAATGTCCCCTGCAACCAAACGAACTGTCGGAGACACAAATCTACAATGGACATAGTGTAAAATGGTCCAATTCAAGTAAGTTATTCATTTGGCATCATTCGAATGGATAGAAATCAAGTTTTAATGAAAATTATCATACTCGGCCAAAACATGCTTTTCACCCTGAAAAGCACATTTTGGCCATAAAAACTGAATATGTCCCCTGCAACCAAACGAACTGTCAGAGACACAAATCTACAATGGACATAGTGTAAAATGGTCCAATTCAAGTAAGTTATTCATTTGGCATCATTCGAAGTGATAGCAATTAAGTTTTAATGTAAATTATCATACTCGGCCAAAACATGCTTTTCAGCCTCTGAAAAGCACATTTTGGCCATAAAAACTGAAAATGTCCCCTGCAACCAAACGAACTGTCGGAGACACAAATCTACAATGGACATAGTGTAAAATGGTCCAATTCAAGTAAGTTATTCATTTGGCATCATTCGAATGGATAGAAATCAAGTTTTAATGAAAATTATCATACTCGGCCAAAACATGCTTTTCAGCCCCTGAAAAGCACATTTTGGCCATAAAAACTGAATATGTCCCCTGCAACAGAACGAACTGTCAGAGACACAAATCTACAATGGACATAGTGTAAAATGGTCCAATTCAAGTAAGTTATTCATTTGGCATCATTCGAAGTGATAGAAATCAAGTTTTAATGAAAATTACCATACTCGGCCAAAACATGCTTTTCAGCCCCTGAAAAGCACATTTTGGCCTTAAAAACTGAATATGTCCCCTGCAACCAAACGAACTGTCAGAGATACAAATCTACAATGGACATAGTGTAAAATGGTCCAATTCAAGTAAATTATTCATTTGGCATCATTCGAAGTTATAGAAATTAAGTTTTAATGAAAATTATCATACTCGGCCAAAACATGCTTTTCAGCCTCTGAAAAGCACATTTTGGCCATAAAAACTGAAAATGTCCCCTGCAACCAAACGAACTGTCGGAGACACAAATCTACAATGGACATAGTGTAAAATGGTCCAATTCAAGTAAGTTATTTATTTGGCATCATTCGAAGTGATAGAAATCAAGTTTTAATGAAACTCGGCCAAAACATGCTTTTCAGCCCCTGAAAAGCACATTTTGGCCATAAAAACTGAATATGTTCCCTACAACCAAACGAACTGTCAGAGACACAAATCTACAATGGACATAGTGTAAAATGGTCCAATTCAAGTAAGTTATTCATTTGGCATCATTCAAATGGATAGAAATCAAGTTTTAATGAAAATTATCATACTCGGCCAAAACATGCTTTTCAGCCCCTGAAAAGCACATTTTGGCCATAAAAACTGAATATGTCCCCTACAACCAAACGAACTGTCAGAGACACAAATCTACAATGGACATAGTGTAAAATGGTCCAATTCAAGTAAGTTATTCATTTGGCATCATTCAAATGGATAGAAATCAAGTTTTAATGAAAATTATCATACTCGGCCAAAACATGCTTTTCAGCCCCTGAAAAGCACATTTTGGCCATAAAAACTGAATATGTCCCCTACAACCAAACGAACTGTCAGAGACACAAATCTACAATGGACATAGTGTAAAATGGTCCAATTCAAGTAAGTTATTCATTTGGCATCATTCAAATGGATAGAAATCAAGTTTTAATGAAAATTATCATACTCGGCCAAAACATGCTTTTCAGCGCTTGAAAAGCACATTTTGGCCATAAAAACTTAATATGTCCCCTGCAACCAAACGAACTGTCAGAGACACAAATCTACAATGCACATAGTGTAAAATGGTCCACAATTCAAGTAAGTTATTCATTTGGCATCATTCGAAGTGATAGAAATTAAGTTTTAATGTAAATTATCATACTCGGCCAAAACATGCTTTTCAGCCTCTGAAAAGCACATTTTGGCCATAAAAACTGAAAATGTCCCCTGCAACCAAACGAACTGTCGGAGACACAAATCTACAATGGACATAGTGTAAAATGGTCCAATTCAAATAAGTTATTCATTTGGCATCATTCGAAGTGATAGAAATCAAGTTTTAATGAAAATTATCATACTCGGCCAAAACATGCTTTTCAGCCCCTGAAAAGCACATTTTGGCTATAAAAACTGAATATGTCCCCTGAAACCAAACGAACTGACAGAGACACAAATCTACAATGGACATAGTGTAAAATGGTCCAATTCAAGTAAATTATTCATTTGGCATCATTCGAAGTTATAGAAATTAAGTTTTAATGAAAATTATCATACTCGGCCAAAACATGCTTTTCAGCCTCTGAAAAGCACATTTTGGCCATAAAAACTGAAAATGTCCCCTGCAACCAAACGAACTGTCGGAGACACAAATCTACAATGGACATAGTGTAAAATGGTCCAATTCAAGTAAGTTATTTATTTGGCATCATTCGAAGTGATAGAAATCAAGTTTTAATGAAACTCGGCCAAAACATGCTTTTCAGCCCCTGAAAAGCACATTTTGGCCATAAAAACTGAATATGTTCCCTGCAACCAAACGAACTGTCAGAGACACAAATCTACAACGGACATAGTGTAAAATGGTCCAATTCAAGTAAGTTATTCATTTGGCATCATTCGAATGGATAGAAATCAAGTTTTAATGAAAATTATCATACTCGGCCAAAACGTGCTTTTCAGCCCCTGAAAAGCACATTTTGGCCATAAAAACTGAATATGTCCCCTACAACCAAACGAACTGTCAGAGACACAAATCTACAATGGACATAGTGTAAAATGGTCCAATTCAAGTAAGTTATTCATTTGGCATCATTCAAATGGATAGAAATCAAGTTTTAATGAAAATTATCATACTCGGCCAAAACATGCTTTTCAGCCCCTGAAAAGCACATTTTGGCCATAAAAACTGAATATGTCCCCTACAACCAAACGAACTGTCAGAGACACAAATCTACAATGGACATAGTGTAAAATGGTCCAATTCAAGTAAGTTATTCATTTGGCATCATTCAAATGGATAGAAATCAAGTTTTAATGAAAATTATCATACTCGGCCAAAACATGCTTTTCAGCGCTTGAAAAGCACATTTTGGCCATAAAAACTTAATATGTCCCCTGCAACCAAACGAACTGTCAGAGACACAAATCTACAATGCACATAGTGTAAAATGGTCCACAATTCAAGTAAGTTATTCATTTGGCATCATTCGAAGTGATAGAAATTAAGTTTTAATGTAAATTATCATACTCGGCCAAAACATGCTTTTCAGCCTCTGAAAAGCACATTTTGGCCATAAAAACTGAAAATGTCCCCTGCAACCAAACGAACTGTCGGAGACACAAATCTACAATGGACATAGTGTAAAATGGTCCAATTCAAATAAGTTATTCATTTGGCATCATTCGAAGTGATAGAAATCAAGTTTTAATGAAAATTATCATACTCGGCCAAAACATGCTTTTCAGCCCCTGAAAAGCACATTTTGGCTATAAAAACTGAATATGTCCCCTGAAACCAAACGAACTGACAGAGACACAAATCTACAATGGACCTAGTGTAAAATGGTCCAATTCAAGCAAATTATTCATTTGGCATCATTCGAAGTGATAGAAATCAAGTTTTAATGAAAATTATCATACTCGGCCAAAACATGCTTTTCAGCCCCTGAAAAGCACATTTTGGCCATAAAAACTGAAAATGTCCCCTGCAACCAAACGAACTGTCGGAGACACAAATCTACAATGGACATAGTGTAAAATGGTCCAATTCAAGTAAGTTATTCATTTGGCATCATTCGAAGTGATAGAAATTTAGTTTTAATGAAAATTATCATACTCTGCCAAAACATGCTATTCAGCCTTTGAAAAGCACATTTTGGCCATAAAAACTGAAAATGTCCCCTGCAACCAAACGAACTGTCGGAGACACAAATCTACAATGGACATAGTGTAAAATGGTCCAATTCAAGTAAGTTATTCATTTGGCATCATTCGAATGGATAGAAATCAAGTTTTAATGAAAATTATCATACTCGGCCAAAACATGCTTTTCACCCTGAAAAGCACATTTTGGCCATAAAAACTGAATATGTCCCCTGCAACCAAACGAACTGTCAGAGACACAAATCTACAATGGACATAGTGTAAAATGGTCCAATTCAAGTAAGTTATTCATTTGGCATCATTCGAAGTGATAGCAATTAAGTTTTAATGTTAATTATCATACTCGGCCAAAACATGCTTTTCAGCCTCTGAAAAGCACATTTTGGCCATAAAAACTGAAAATGTCCCCTGCAACCAAACGAACTGTCGGAGACACAAATCTACAATGGACATAGTGTAAAATGGTCCAATTCAAGTAAGTTATTCATTTGGCATCATTCGAATGGATAGAAATCAAGTTTTAATGAAAATTATCATACTCGGCCAAAACATGCTTTTCAGCCCCTGAAAAGCACATTTTGGCCATAAAAACTGAATATGTCCCCTGCAACAGAACGAACTGTCAGAGACACAAATCTACAATGGACATAGTGTAAAATGGTCCAATTCAAGTAAGTTATTCATTTGGCATCATTCGAAGTGATAGAAATCAAGTTTTAATGAAAATTACCATACTCGGCCAAAACATGCTTTTCAGCCCCTGAAAAGCACATTTTGGCCTTAAAAACTGAATATGTCCCCTGCAACCAAACGAACTGTCAGAGATACAAATCTACAATGGACATAGTGTAAAATGGTCCAATTCAAGTAAATTATTCATTTGGCATCATTCGAAGTTATAGAAATTAAGTTTTAATGAAAATTATCATACTCGGCCAAAACATGCTTTTCAGCCTCTGAAAAGCACATTTTGGCCATAAAAACTGAAAATGTCCCCTGCAACCAAACGAACTGTCGGAGACACAAATCTACAATGGACATAGTGTAAAATGGTCCAATTCAAGTAAGTTATTTATTTGGCATCATTCGAAGTGATAGAAATCAAGTTTTAATGAAACTCGGCCAAAACATGCTTTTCAGCCCCTGAAAAGCACATTTTGGCCATAAAAACTGAATATGTTCCCTGCAACCAAACGAACTGTCAGAGACACAAATCTACAATGGACATAGTGTAAAATGGTCCAATTCAAGTAAGTTATTTATTTGGCATCATTCGAATGGATAGAAATCAAGTTTTAATGAAAATTATCATACTCGGCCAAAACGTGCTTTTCAGCCCCTGAAAAGCACATTTTGGCCATAAAAACTGAATATGTCCCCTACAACCAAACGAACTGTCAGAGACACAAATCTACAATGGACATAGTGTAAAATGGTCCAATTCAAGTAAGTTATTCATTTGGCATCATTCAAATGGATAGAAATCAAGTTTTAATGAAAATTATCATACTCGGCCAAAACATGCTTTTCAGCCCCTGAAAAGCACATTTTGGCCATTAAAACTGAAAATGTCCCCTGCAACCAAACAAACTGTCGGAGACACAAATCTACAATGGACATAGTGTAAAATGGTCCAATTCAAGTAAGTTATTTATTTGGCATCATTCGAAGTGATAGAAATCAAGTTTTAATGAAACTCGGCCAAAACATGCTTTTCAGCCCCTGAAAAGCACATTTTGGCCATAAAAACTGAATATGTTCCCTGCAACCAAACGAACTGTCAGAGACACAAATCTACAATGGACATAGTGTAAAATGGTCCACAATTCAAGTAAGTTATTCATTTGGCATCATTCGAAGTGATAGAAATTAAGTTTTAATGTAAATTATCATACTCGGCCAAAACATGCTTTTCAGCCTCTGAAAAGCACATTTTGGCCATAAAAACTGAAAATGTCCCCTGCAACCAAACGAACTGTCGGAGACACAAATCTACAATGGACATAGTGTAAAATGGTCCAATTCAAATAAGTTATTCATTTGGCATCATTCGAAGTGATAGAAATCAAGTTTTAATGAAAATTATCATACTCGGCCAAAACATGCTTTTCAGCCCCTGAAAAGCACATTTTGGCTATAAAAACTGAATATGTCCCCTGAAACCAAACGAACTGTCAGAGACACAAATCTACAATGGACATAGTGTAAAATGGTCCAATTCAAGCAAATTATTCATTTGGCATCATTCGAAGTGATAGAAATCAAGTTTTAATGAAAATTATCATCCTCGGCCAAAACATGCTTTTCAGCCTCTGAAAAGCACATTTTGGCCATAAAAACTGAAAATGTCCCCTGCAACCAAACGAACTGTCGGAGACACAAATCTACAATGGACATAGTGTAAAATGGTCCAATTCAAGTAAGTTATTCATTTGGCATCAATCGAAGTGATAGAAATCAAGTTTTAATGAAAATTATCAAACTCGGCCAAAACATGCTTTTCAGCCCCTGAAAAGCACATTTTGGCCATAAAAACTGAATATGTCCCCTGCAACCAAACGAACTGTCAGAGACACAAATCTACAATGGACATAGTGTAAAATGGTCCAATTCAAGTAAGTTATTCATTTGGCATCATTCAAATGGATAGAAATCAAGTTTTAATGAAAATTATCATACTCGGCCAAAACATGCTTTTCAGCCCCTGAAAAGCACATTTTGGCAATAAAAACTGAAAATGTCCCCTGCAACCAAACAAACTGTCGGAGACACAAATCTACAATGGACATAGTGTAAAATGGTCCAATTCAAGTAAATTATTCATTTGGCATCATTCGAAGTGATAGAAATCAAGTTTTAATGAAAATTATCATATTCGGCCAAAACATGCTTTTCAGCCCCTGAAAAGCACATTTTGGCCATAAAAACTGAAAATGTCCCCTGCAACCAAACGAACTGTCGGAGACACAAATCTACAATGGACATAGTGTAAAATGGTCCAATTCAAGTAAGTTATTCATTTGGCATCATTCGAAGTGATAGAAATCAAGTTTTAATGAAAATTATCATACTCGGCCAAAACATGCTTTTCAGCCCCTGAAAAGCACATTTTGGCCATAAAAACTTAATATGTCCCCTGCAACCAAACGAACTGTCAGAGACACAAATCTACAATGGACATAGTGTAAAATGGTCCAATTAAAGTAAGTTATTCATTTGGCATTATTCGAAGTGATAGAAATTAAGTTTTAATGAAAATTATCATACTCGGCCAAAACATGCTTTTCAGCCTCTGAAAAGCACATTTTGGCCATAAAAACTAAAAATGTCCCCTGCAACAAAACGAACTGTCGGAGACACAAATCTACAATGGACATAGTGTAAAATGGTCCAATTCAAGTAAGTTATTCATTTGGCATCATTCGAATGGATAGAAATCAAGTTTTAATGAAAATTATCATACTCGGCCAAAACATGCTTTTCACCCTGAAAAGCACATTTTGGCCATAAAAACTGAACATGTCCCCTGCAACCAAACGAACTGTCAGAGACACAAATCTACAATGGACATAGTGTAAAATGGTCCAATTCAAGTAAGTTATTCATTTGGCATCATTCGAAGTGATAGAAATTAAGTTTTAATGTAAATTATCATACTCGGCCAAAACATGCTTTTCAGCCTCTGAAAAGCACATTTTGGCCATAAAAACTGAAAATGTCCCCTGCAACCAAACGAACTGTCGGAGACACAAATTTACAATGGACATAGTGTAAAATGGTCCAATTCAAGTAAGTTATTCATTTGGCATCATTCGAATGGATAGAAATCAAGTTTTAATGAAAATTATCATACTCGGCCAAAACATGCTTTTCAGCCTCTGAAAAGCACATTTTGGCCATAAAAACTGAATATGTCCCCTGCAACAGAACGAACTGTCAGAGACACAAATCTACAATGGACATAGTGTAAAATGGTCCAATTCAAGTAAGTTATTCATTTGGCATCATTCGAAGTGATAGAAATCAAGTTTTAATGAAACTCGGCCAAAACATGCTTTTCAGCCCCTGAAAAGCACATTTTGGCCATAAAAACTGAATATGTTCCCTGCAACCAAACGAACTGTCAGAGACACAAATCTACAATGGACATAGTGTAAAATGGTCCACAATTCAAGTAAGTTATTCATTTGGCATCATTCGAAGTGATAGAAATTAAGTTTTAATGTAAATTATCATACTCGGCCAAAACATGCTTTTCAGCCTCTGAAAAGCACATTTTGGCCATAAAAACTGAAAATGTCCCCTGCAACCAAACGAACTGTCGGAGACACAAATCTACAATGGACATAGTGTAAAATGGTCCAATTCAAATAAGTTATTCATTTGGCATCATTCGAAGTGATAGAAATCAAGTTTTAATGAAAATTATCATACTCGGCCAAAACATGCTTTTCAGCCCCTGAAAAGAACATTTTGGCTATAAAAACTGAATATGTCCCCTGAAACCAAACGAACTGTCAGAGACACAAATCTACAATGGACATAGTGTAAAATGGTCCAATTCAAGCAAATTATTCATTTGGCATCATTCGAAGTGATAGAAATCAAGTTTTAATGAAAATTATCATACTCGGCCAAAACATGCTTTTCAGCCTCTGAAAAGCACATTTTGGCCATAAAAACTGAAAATGTCCCCTGCAACCAAACGAACTGTCGGAGACACAAATCTACAATGGACATAGTGTAAAATGGTCCAATTCAAGTAAGTTATTCATTTGGCATCAATCGAAGTGATAGAAATCAAGTTTTAATGAAAATTATCAAACTCGGCCAAAACATGCTTTTCAGCCCCTGAAAAGCACATTTTGGCCATAAAAACTGAAAATGTCCCCTGCAACCAAACGAACTGTCGGAGACACAAATCTACAATGGACATAGTGTAAAATGGTCCAATTCAAGTAAGTTATTCATTTGGCATCAATCGAAGTGATAGAAATCAAGTTTTAATGAAAATTATCAAACTCGGCCAAAACATGCTTTTCAGCCCCTGAAAAGCACATTTTGGCCATAAAAACTGAATATGTCCCCTGCAACCAAACGAACTGTCAGAGACACAAATCTACAATGGACATAGTGTAAAATGGTCCAATTCAAGTAAGTTATTCATTTGGCATCATTCAAATGGATAGAAATCAAGTTTTAATGAAAATTATCATACTCGGCCAAAACATGCTTTTCAGCCCCTGAAAAGCACATTTTGGCAATAAAAACTGAAAATGTCCCCTGCAACCAAACAAACTGTCGGAGACACAAATCTACAATGGACATAGTGTAAAATGGTCCAATTCAAGTAAATTATTCATTTGGCATCATTCGAAGTGATAGAAATCAAGTTTTAATGAAAATTATCATATTCGGCCAAAACATGCTTTTCAGCCCCTGAAAAGCACATTTTGGCCATAAAAACTGAAAATGTCCCCTGCAACCAAACGAACTGTCGGAGACACAAATCTACAATGGACATAGTGTAAAATGGTCCAATTCAAGTAAGTTATTCATTTGGCATCATTCGAAGTGATAGAAATCAAGTTTTAATGAAAATTATCATACTCGGCCAAAACATGCTTTTCAGCCCCTGAAAAGCACATTTTGGCCATAAAAACTTAATATGTCCCCTGCAACCAAACGAACTGTCAGAGACACAAATCTACAATGGACATAGTGTAAAATGGTCCAATTAAAGTAAGTTATTCATTTGGCATCATTCGAAGTGATAGAAATTAAGTTTTAATGAAAATTATCATACTCGGCCAAAACATGCTTTTCAGCCTCTGAAAAGCACATTTTGGCCATAAAAACTAAAAATGTCCCCTGCAACCAAACGAACTGTCGGAGACACAAATCTACAATGGACATAGTGTAAAATGGTCCAATTCAAGTAAGTTATTCATTTGGCATCATTCGAATGGATAGAAATCAAGTTTTAATGAAAATTATCATACTCGGCCAAAACATGCTTTTCACCCTGAAAAGCACATTTTGGCCATAAAAACTGAACATGTCCCCTGCAACCAAACGAACTGTCAGAGACACAAATCTACAATGGACATAGTGTAAAATGGTCCAATTCAAGTAAGTTATTCATTTGGCATCATTCGAAGTGATAGAAATTAAGTTTTAATGTAAATTATCATACTCGGCCAAAACATGCTTTTCAGCCTCTGAAAAGCACATTTTGGCCATAAAAACTGAAAATGTCCCCTGCAACCAAACGAACTGTCGGAGACACAAATTTACAATGGACATAGTGTAAAATGGTCCAATTCAAGTAAGTTATTCATTTGGCATCATTCGAATGGATAGAAATCAAGTTTTAATGAAAATTATCATACTCGGCCAAAACATGCTTTTCAGCCTCTGAAAAGCACATTTTGGCCATAAAAACTGAATATGTCCCCTGCAACAGAACGAACTGTCAGAGACACAAATCTACAATGGACATAGTGTAAAATGGTCCAATTCAAGTAAGTTATTCATTTGGCATCATTCGAAGTGATAGAAATCAAGTTTTAATGAAACTCGGCCAAAACATGCTTTTCAGCCCCTGAAAAGCACATTTTGGCCATAAAAACTGAATATGTTCCCTGCAACCAAACGAACTGTCAGAGACACAAATCTACAATGGACATAGTGTAAAATGGTCCACAATTCAAGTAAGTTATTCATTTGGCATCATTCGAAGTGATAGAAATTAAGTTTTAATGTAAATTATCATACTCGGCCAAAACATGCTTTTCAGCCTCTGAAAAGCACATTTTGGCCATAAAAACTGAAAATGTCCCCTGCAACCAAACGAACTGTCGGAGACACAAATCTACAATGGACATAGTGTAAAATGGTCCAATTCAAATAAGTTATTCATTTGGCATCATTCGAAGTGATAGAAATCAAGTTTTAATGAAAATTATCATACTCGGCCAAAACATGCTTTTCAGCCCCTGAAAAGAACATTTTGGCTATAAAAACTGAATATGTCCCCTGAAACCAAACGAACTGTCAGAGACACAAATCTACAATGGACATAGTGTAAAATGGTCCAATTCAAGCAAATTATTCATTTGGCATCATTCGAAGTGATAGAAATCAAGTTTTAATGAAAATTATCATACTCGGCCAAAACATGCTTTTCAGCCTCTGAAAAGCACATTTTGGCCATAAAAACTGAAAATGTCCCCTGCAACCAAACGAACTGTCGGAGACACAAATCTACAATGGACATAGTGTAAAATGGTCCAATTCAAGTAAGTTATTCATTTGGCATCAATCGAAGTGATAGAAATCAAGTTTTAATGAAAATTATCAAACTCGGCCAAAACATGCTTTTCAGCCCCTGAAAAGCACATTTTGGCCATAAAAACTGAATATGTCCCCTGCAACCAAACGAACTGTCAGAGACACAAATCTACAATGGACATAGTGTAAAATGGTCCAATTCAAGTAAGTTATTCATTTGGCATCATTCGAAGTGATAGAAATTTAGTTTTAATGAAAATTATCATACTCTGCCAAAACATGCTATTCAGCCTTTGAAAAGCACATTTTGGCCATAAAAACTGAAAATGTCCCCTGCAACCAAACGAACTGTCGGAGACACAAATCTACAATGGACATAGTGTAAAATGGTCCAATTCAAGTAAGTTATTCATTTGGCATCATTCGAAGTGATAGAAATCAAGTTTTAATGAAAATTATCATACTCGGCCAAAACATGCTTTTCAGCCTCTGAAAAGCACATTTTGGCCATAAAAACTGAATATGTCCCCTGCAACCAAACGAACTGTCAGAGACACAAATCTACAATGGACATAGTGTAAAATGGTCCAATTCAAGTAAGTTATTCATTTGGCATCATTCGAATGGATAGAAATCAAGTTTTAATGAAAATTATCATACTCGGCCAAAACATGCTTTTCACCCTGAAAAGCACATTTTGGCCATAAAAACTGAATATGTCCCCTGCAACCAAACGAACTGTCAGAGACACAAATCTACAATGGACATAGTGTAAAATGGTCCAATTCAAGTAAGTTATTCATTTGGCATCATTCGAAGTGATAGCAATTAAGTTTTAATGAAAATTATCATACTCGGCCAAAACATGCTTTTCAGCCTCTGAAAAGCACATTTTGGCCATAAAAACTGAATATGTCCCCTGCAACAGAACGAACTGTCAGAGACACAAATCTACAATGGACATAGTGTAAAATGGTCCAATTCAAGTAAGTTATTCATTTGGCATCATTCGAAGTGATAGAAATCAAGTTTTAATGAAACTCGGCCAAAACATGCTTTTCAGCCCCTGAAAAGCACATTTTGGCCATAAAAACTGAATATGTTCCCTGCAACCAAACGAACTGTCAGAGACACAAATCTACAATGGACATAGTGTAAAATGGTCCACAATTCAAGTAAGTTATTCATTTGGCATCATTCGAAGTGATAGAAATCAAGTTTTAATGAAAATTACCATACTCGGCCAAAACATGCTTTTCAGCCCCTGAAAAGCACATTTTGGCCTTAAAAACTGAATATGTCCCCTGCAACCAAACGAACTGTCAGAGATACAAATCTACAATGGACATAGTGTAAAATGGTCCAATTCAAGTAAATTATTCATTTGGCATCATTCGAAGTTATAGAAATTAAGTTTTAATGAAAATTATCATACTCGGCCAAAACATGCTTTTCAGCCTCTGAAAAGCACATTTTGGCCATACAAACTGAAAATGTCCCCTGCAACCAAACGAACTGTCGGAGACACAAATCTACAATGGACATAGTGTAAAATGGTCCAATTCAAGTAAGTTATTTATTTGGCATCATTCGAAGTGATAGAAATCAAGTTTTAATGAAACTCGGCCAAAACATGCTTTTCAGCCCCTGAAAAGCACATTTTGGCCATAAAAACTGAATATGTTCCCTGCAACCAAACGAACTGTCAGAGACACAAATCTACAATGGACATAGTGTAAAATGGTCCACAATTCAAGTAAGTTATTCATTTGGCATCATTCGAAGTGATAGAAATTAAGTTTTAATGTAAATTATCATACTCGGCCAAAACATGCTTTTCAGCCTCTGAAAAGCACATTTTGGCCATAAAAACTGAAAATGTCCCCTGCAACCAAACGAACTGTCGGAGACAAAAATCTACAATGGACATAGTGTAAAATGGTCCAATTCAAGCAAATTATTCATTTGGCATCATTCGAAGTGATAGAAATCAAGTTTTAATGAAAATTATCATACTCGGCCAAAACATGCTTTTCAGCCTCTGAAAAGCACATTTTGGCCATAAAAACTGAAAATGTCCCCTGCAACCAAACGAACTGTCGGAGACACAAATCTACAATGGACATAGTGTAAAATGGTCCAATTCAAGTAAGTTATTCATTTGGCATCAATCGAAGTGATAGAAATCAAGTTTTAATGAAAATTATCAAACTCGGCCAAAACATGCTTTTCAGCCCCTGAAAAGCACATTTTGGCCATAAAAACTGAAAATGTCCCCTGCAACCAAACGAACTGTCGGAGACACAAATCTACAATGGACATAGTGTAAAATGGTCCAATTCAAGTAAGTTATTCATTTGGCATCATTCGAAGTGATAGAAATCAAGTTTTAATGAAAATTATCATACTCGGCCAAAACATGCTTTTCAGCCCCTGAAAAGCACATTTTGGCCATAAAAACTTAATATGTCCCCTGCAACCAAACGAACTGTCAGAGACACAAATCTACAATGGACATAGTGTAAAATGGTCCAATTAAAGTAAGTTATTCATTTGGCATCATTCGAAGTGATAGAAATTAAGTTTTAATGAAAATTATCATACTCGGCCAAAACATGCTTTTCAGCCTCTGAAAAGCACATTTTGGCCATAAAAACTAAAAATGTCCCCTGCAACCAAACGAACTGTCGGAGACACAAATCTACAATGGACATAGTGTAAAATGGTCCAATTCAAGTAAGTTATTCATTTGGCATCATTCGAATGGATAGAAATCAAGTTTTAATGAAAATTATCATACTCGGCCAAAACATGCTTTTCACCCTGAAAAGCACATTTTGGCCATAAAAACTGAACATGTCCCCTGCAACCAAACGAACTGTCAGAGACACAAATCTACAATGGACATAGTGTAAAATGGTCCAATTCAAGTAAGTTATTCATTTGGCATCATTCGAAGTGATAGAAATTAAGTTTTAATGTAAATTATCATACTCGGCCAAAACATGCTTTTCAGCCTCTGAAAAGCACATTTTGGCCATAAAAACTGAAAATGTCCCCTGCAACCAAACGAACTGTCGGAGACACAAATCTACAATGGACATAGTGTAAAATGGTCCAATTCAAGTAAGTTATTCATTTGGCATCATTCGAATGGATAGAAATCAAGTTTTAATGAAAATTATCATACTCGGCCAAAACATGCTTTTCAGCCTCTGAAAAGCACATTTTGGCCATAAAAACTGAATATGTCCCCTGCAACAGAACGAACTGTCAGAGACACAAATCTACAATGGACATAGTGTAAAATGGTCCAATTCAAGTAAGTTATTCATTTGGCATCATTCGAAGTGATAGAAATCAAGTTTTAATGAAACTCGGCCAAAACATGCTTTTCAGCCCCTGAAAAGCACATTTTGGCCATAAAAACTGAATATGTTCCCTGCAACCAAACGAACTGTCAGAGACACAAATCTACAATGGACATAGTGTAAAATGGTCCACAATTCAAGTAAGTTATTCATTTGGCATCATTCGAAGTGATAGAAATTAAGTTTTAATGTAAATTATCATACTCGGCCAAAACATGCTTTTCAGCCTCTGAAAAGCACATTTTGGCCATAAAAACTGAAAATGTCCCCTGCAACCAAACGAACTGTCGGAGACACAAATCTACAATGGACATAGTGTAAAATGGTCCAATTCAAATAAGTTATTCATTTGGCATCATTCGAAGTGATAGAAATCAAGTTTTAATGAAAATTATCATACTCGGCCAAAACATGCTTTTCAGCCCCTGAAAAGCACATTTTGGCTATAAAAACTGAATATGTCCCCTGAAACCAAACGAACTGTCAGAGACACAAATCTACAATGGACATAGTGTAAAATGGTCCAATTCAAGCAAATTATTCATTTGGCATCATTCGAAGTGATAGAAATCAAGTTTTAATGAAAATTATCATACTCGGCCAAAACATGCTTTTCAGCCTCTGAAAAGCACATTTTGGCCATAAAAACTGAAAATGTCCCCTGCAACCAAACGAACTGTCGGAGACACAAATCTACAATGGACATAGTGTAAAATGGTCCAATTCAAGTAAGTTATTAATTTGGCATCAATCGAAGTGATAGAAATCAAGTTTTAATGAAAATTATCAAACTCGGCCAAAACATGCTTTTCAGCCCCTGAAAAGCACTTTTTGGCCATAAAAACTGAATATGTCCTCTGCAACCAAACGAACTGTCAGAGACACAAATCTACAATGGACATAGTGTAAAATGGTCCAATTCAAGTAAGTTATTCATTTGGCATCATTCGAAGTGATAGAAATTTAGTTTTAATGAAAATTATCATACTCTGCCAAAACATGCTATTCAGCCTTTGAAAAGCACATTTTGGCCATAAAAACTGAAAATGTCCCCTGCAACCAAACGAACTGTCGGAGACACAAATCTACAATGGACATAGTGTAAAATGGTCCAATTCAAGTAAGTTATTCATTTGGCATCATTCGAAGTGATAGAAATCAAGTTTTAATGAAAATTATCATACTCGGCCAAAACATGCTTTTCAGCCTCTGAAAAGCACATTTTGGCCATAAAAACTGAATATGTCCCCTGCAACCAAACGAACTGTCAGAGACACAAATCTACAATGGACATAGTGTAAAATGGTCCAATTCAAGTAAGTTATTCATTTGGCATCATTCGAAGTGATAGAAATCAAGTTTTAATGAAAATTATCATACTCGGCCAAAACATGCTTTTCAGCCCCTGAAAAGCACATTTTGGCCATAAAAACTGAATATGTCCCCTGCAACCAAACGAACTGTCAGAGACACAAATCTACAATGGACATAGTGTAAAATGGTCCAATTCAAGTAAGTTATTCATTTGGCATCATTCGAAGTGATAGCAATTAAGTTTTAATGTAAATTATCATACTCGGCCAAAACATGCTTTTCAGCCTCTGAAAAGCACATTTTGGCCATAAAAACTGAAAATGTCCCCTGCAACCAAACGAACTGTCGGAGACACAAATCTACAATGGACATAGTGTAAAATGGTCCAATTCAAGTAAGTTATTCATTTGGCATCATTCGAAGTGATAGAAATCAAGTTTTAATGAAAATTATCATACTCGGCCAAAACATGCTTTTCAGCCTCTGAAAAGCACATTTTGGCCATAAAAACTGAATATGTCCCCTGCAACCAAACGAACTGTCAGAGACACAAATCTACAATGGACATAGTGTAAAATGGTCCAATTCAAGTAAGTTATTCATTTGGCATCATTCGAAGTGATAGAAATCAAGTTTTAATGAAAATTATCATACTCGGCCAAAACATGCTTTTCAGCCCCTGAAAAGCACATTTTGGCCATAAAAACTGAATATGTCCCCTGCAACCAAACGAACTGTCAGAGACACAAATCTACAATGGACATAGTGTAAAATGGTCCAATTCAAGTAAGTTATTCATTTGGCATCATTCGAAGTGATAGCAATTAAGTTTTAATGTAAATTATCATACTCGGCCAAAACATGCTTTTCAGCCTCTGAAAAGCACATTTTGGCCATAAAAACTGAAAATGTCCCCTGCAACCAAACGAACTGTCGGAGACACAAATCTACAATGGACATAGTGTAAAATGGTCCAATTCAAGTAAGTTATTCATTTGGCATCATTCGAATGGATAGAAATCAAGTTTTAATGAAAATTATCATACTCGGCCAAAACATGCTTTTCAGCCTCTGAAAAGCACATTTTGGCCATAAAAACTGAAAATGTCCCCTGCAACCAAACGAACTGTCGGAGACACAAATCTACAATGGACATAGTGTAAAATGGTCCAATTCAAGTAAGTTATTTATTTGGCATCATTCGAAGTGATAGAAATCAAGTTTTAATGAAACTCGGCCAAAACATGCTTTTCAGCCCCTGAAAAGCACATTTTGGCCATAAAAACTGAATATGTCCCCTACAACCAAACGAACTGTCAGAGACACAAATCTACAATGGACATAGTGTAAAATGGTCCAATTCAAGTAAGTTATTCATTTGGCATCATTCGAATGGATAGAAATCAAGTTTTAATGAAAATTATCATACTCGGCCAAAACATGCTTTTCAGCCCCTGAAAAGCACATTTTGGCCATAAAAACTGAATGTGTCCCCTGCAACAGAACGAACTGTCAGAGACACAAATCTACAATGAAAATAGTGTAAAATGGTCCAATTCAAGTAAGTTATTCATTTGGCATCATTCGAAGTGATAGAAATTAAGTTTTAATGAAAATTATCATACTTGGCCAAAACATGCTTTTCAGCCTCTGAAAAGCACATTTTGGCCATAAAAACTGAAAATGTCCCCTGCAACCAAACGAACTGTCGGAGACACAAATCTACAATGGACATAGTGTAAAATGGTCCAATTCAAGTAAATTATTCATTTGGCATCATTCGAAGTTATAGAAATTAAGTTTTAATGAAAATTATCATACTCGGCCAAAACATGCTTTTCAGCCTCTGAAAAGCACATTTTGGCCATAAAAACTGAAAATGTCCCCTGCAACCAAACGAACTGTCGGAGACACAAATCTACAATGGACATAGTGTAAAATGGTCCAATTCAAGTAAGTTATTTATTTGGCATCATTCGAAGTGATAGAAATCAAGTTTTAATGAAACTCGGCCAAAACATGCTTTTCAGCCCCTGAAAAGCACATTTTGGCCATAAAAACTGAATATGTCCCCTACAACCAAACGAACTGTCAGAGACACAAATCTACAATGGACATAGTGTAAAATGGTCCAATTCAAGTAAGTTATTCATTTGGCATCATTCGAATGGATAGAAATCAAGTTTTAATGAAAATTATCATACTCGGCCAAAACATGCTTTTCAGCCCCTGAAAAGCACATTTTGGCCATAAAAACTGAATGTGTCCCCTGCAACAGAACGAACTGTCAGAGACACAAATCTACAATGAAAATAGTGTAAAATGGTCCAATTCAAGTAAGTTATTCATTTGGCATCATTCGAAGTGATAGAAATTAAGTTTTAATGAAAATTATCATACTTGGCCAAAACATGCTTTTCAGCCTCTGAAAAGCACATTTTGGCCATAAAAACTGAAAATGTCCCCTGCAACCAAACGAACTGTCGGAGACACAAATCTACAATGGACATAGTGTAAAATGGTCCAATTCAAGTAAGTTATTTATTTGGCATCATTCGAAGTGATAGAAATCAAGTTTTAATGAAACTCGGCCAAAACATGCTTTTCAGCCCCTGAAAAGCACATTTTGGCCATAAAAACTGAATATGTTCCCTGCAACCAAACGAACTGTCAGAGACACAAATCTACAATGGACATAGTGTAAAATGGTCCAATTCAAGTAAGTTATTCATTTGGCATCATTCGAATGGATAGAAATCAAGTTTTAATGAAAATTATCATACTCGGCCAAAACGTGCTTTTCAGCCCCTGAAAAGCACATTTTGGCCATAAAAACTGAATATGTCCCCTACAACCAAACGAACTGTCAGAGACACAAATCTACAATGGACATAGTGTAAAATGGTCCAATTCAAGTAAGTTATTCATTTGGCATCATTCAAATGGATAGAAATCAAGTTTTAATGAAAATTATCATACTCGGCCAAAACATGCTTTTCAGCGCCTGAAAAGCACATTTTGGCCATAAAAACTTAATATGTCCCCTGCAACCAAACGAACTGTCAGAGACACAAATCTACAATGCACATAGTGTAAAATGGTCCACAATTCAAGTAAGTTATTCATTTGGCATCATTCGAAGTGATAGAAATTAAGTTTTAATGTAAATTATCATACTCGGCCAAAACATGCTTTTCAGCCTCTGAAAAGCACATTTTGGCCATAAAAACTGAAAATGTCCCCTGCAACCAAACGAACTGTCGGAGACACAAATCTACAATGGACATAGTGTAAAATGGTCCAATTCAAATAAGTTATTCATTTGGCATCATTCGAAGTGATAGAAATCAAGTTTTAATGAAAATTATCATACTCGGCCAAAACATGCTTTTCAGCCCCTGAAAAGCACATTTTGGCTATAAAAACTGAATATGTCCCCTGAAACCAAACGAACTGACAGAGACACAAATCTACAATGGACATATTGTAAAATGGTCCAATTCAAGCAAATTATTCATTTGGCATCATTCGAAGTGATAGAAATCAAGTTTTAATGAAAATTATCATACTCGGCCAAAACATGCTTTTCAGCCTCTGAAAAGCACATTTTGGCCATAAAAACTGAAAATGTCCCCTGCAACCAAACGAACTGTCGGAGACACAAATCTACAATGGACATAGTGTAAAATGGTCCAATTCAAGTAAGTTATTCATTTGGCATCATTCGAAGTGATAGAAATTTAGTTTTAATGAAAATTATCATACTCTGCCAAAACATGCTATTCAGCCTTTGAAAAGCACATTTTGGCCATAAAAACTGAAAATGTCCCCTGCAACCAAACGAACTGTCGGAGACACAAATCTACAATGGACATAGTGTAAAATGGTCCAATTCAAGTAAGTTATTCATTTGGCATCATTCGAATGGATAGAAATCAAGTTTTAATGAAAATTATCATACTCGTCCAAAACATGCTTTTCACCCTGAAAAGCACATTTTGGCCATAAAAACTGAATATGTCCCCTGCAACCAAACGAAATGTCAGAGACACAAATCTACAATGGACATAGTGTAAAATGGTCCAATTCAAGTAAGTTATTCATTTGGCATCATTCGAAGTGATAGCAATTAAGTTTTAATGTAAATTATCATACTCGGCCAAAACATGCTTTTCAGCCTCTGAAAAGCACATTTTGGCCATAAAAACTGAAAATGTCCCCTGCAACCAAACGAACTGTCGGAGACACAAATCTACAATGGACATAGTGTAAAATGGTCCAATTCAAGTAAGTTATTCATTTGGCATCATTCGAATGGATAGAAATCAAGTTTTAATGAAAATTATCATACTCGGCCAAAACATGCTTTTCAGCCCCTGAAAAGCACATTTTGGCCATAAAAACTGAATATGTCCCCTGCAACAGAACGAACTGTCAGAGACACAAATCTACAATGGACATAGTGTAAAATGGTCCAATTCAAGTAAGTTATTCATTTGGCATCATTCGAAGTGATAGAAATCAAGTTTTAATGAAAATTACCATACTCGGCCAAAACATGCTTTTCAGCCCCTGAAAAGCACATTTTGGCCTTAAAAACTGAATATGTCCCCTGCAACCAAACGAACTGTCAGAGATACAAATCTACAATGGACATAGTGTAAAATGGTCCAATTCAAGTAAATTATTCATTTGGCATCATTCGAAGTTATAGAAATTAAGTTTTAATGAAAATTATCATACTCGGCCAAAACATGCTTTTCAGCCTCTGAAAAGCACATTTTGGCCATAAAAACTGAAAATGTCCCCTGCAACCAAACGAACTGTCGGAGACACAAATCTACAATGGACATAGTGTAAAATGGTCCAATTCAAGTAAGTTATTTATTTGGCATCATTCGAAGTGATAGAAATCAAGTTTTAATGAAACTAGGCCAAAACATGCTTTTCAGCCTCTGAAAAGCACATTTTGGCCACAAAAACTGAAAATGTCCCCTGCAACCAAACGAACTGTCGGAGACACAAATCTACAATGGACATAGTGTAAAATGGTCCAATTCAAGTAAGTTATTCATTTGGCATCATTCAAATGGATAGAAATCAAGTTTTAATGAAAATTATCATACTCGGCCAAAACATGCTTTTCAGCCCCTGAAAAGCACATTTTGGCCATTAAAACTGAAAATGTCCCCTGCAACCAAACAAACTGTCGGAGACACAAATCTACAATGGACATAGTGTAAAATGGTCCAATTCAACTAAGTTATTCATTTGGCATCATTCGAAGTGGTAGAAATCAAGTTTTAATGAAAATTATCATACTCGGCCAAAACATGCTTTTCAGCCCCTGAAAAGCACATTTTGGCCATAAAAACTTAATATGTCCCCTGCAACAGAACGAACTGTCAGAGACACAAATCTACAATGGACATAGTGTAAAATGGTCCAATTCAAGTAAGTTATTCATTTGGCATCATTCGAAGTGATAGAAATTAAGTTTTAATGTAAATTATCATACTCGGCCAAAACATGCTTTTCAGCCTCTGAAAAGCACATTTTGGCCATAAAAACTGAAAATGTCCCCTGCAACCAAACGAACTGTCGGAGACACAAATCTACAATGGACATAGTGTAAAATGGTCCAATTCAAATAAGTTATTCATTTGGCATCATTCGAATGGATAGAAATCAAGTTTTAATGAAAATTATCATACTCGGCCAAAACATGCTTTTCAGCACCTGAAAAGCACATTTTGGCCAAAAAAACTGAATATGTCCCCTGCAACAGAACGAACTGTCAGAGACACAAATCTACAATGGACATAGTGTAAAATGGTCCAATTCAAGTAAGTTATTCATTTGGCATCATTCGAAGTGATAGAAATCAAGTTTTAATGAAAATTACCATACTCGGCCAAAACATGCTTTTCAGCCCCTGAAAAGCACATTTTGGCCTTAAAAACTGAATATGTCCCCTGCAACCAAACGAACTGTCAGAGATACAAATCTACAATGGACATAGTGTAAAATGGTCCAATTCAAGTAAATTATTCATTTGACATCATTCGAAGTTATAGAAATTAAGTTTTAATGAAAATTATCATACTCGGCCAAAACATGCTTTTCAGCCTCTGAAAAGCACATTTTGGCCATAAAAACTGAAAATGTCCCCTGCAACCAAACGAACTGTCGGAGACACAAATCTACAATGGACATAGTGTAAAATGGTCCAATTCAAGTAAGTTATTTATTTGGCATCATTCGAAGTGATAGAAATCAAGTTTTAATGAAACTCGGCCAAAACATGCTTTTCAGCCCCTGAAAAGCACATTTTGGCCATAAAAACTGAATATGTCCCCTGCAACCAAACGAACTGTCAGAGACACAAATCTACAATGGACATAGTGTAAAATGGTCCAATTCAAGTAAGTTATTCATTTGGCATCATTCGAAGTGATAGAAATTAAGTTTTAATGTAAATTATCATACTCGGCCAAAACATGCTTTTCAGCCCCTGAAAAGCACATTTTGGCTATAAAAACTGAAAATGTCCCCTGCAACCAAACGAACTGTCGGAGACACAAATCTACAATGGACATAGTGTAAAATGGTCCAATTCAAGCAAATTATTCATTTGGCATCATTCGAAGTGATAGAAATCAAGTTTTAATGAAAATTATCATACTCGGCCAAAACATGCTTTTCACCCTGAAAAGCACATTTTGGCCATAAAAACTGAACATGTCCCCTGCAACCAAACGAACTGTCAGAGACACAAATCTACAATGGACATAGTGTAAAATGGTCCAATTCAAGTAAGTTATTCATTTGGCATCATTCGAAGTGATAGAAATTAAGTTTTAATGTAAATTATCATACTCGGCCAAAACATGCTTTTCAGCCTCTGAAAAGCACATTTTGGCCATAAAAACTGAAAATGTCCCCTGCAACCAAACGAACTGTCGGAGACACAAATCTACAATGGACATAGTGTAAAATGGTCCAATTCAAGTAAGTTATTCATTTGGCATCATTCGAATGGATAGAAATAAAGTTTTAATGAAAATTATCATACTCGGCCAAAACATGCTTTTCAGCCTCTGAAAAGCACATTTTGGCCATAAAAACTGAATATGTCCCCTGCAACAGAACGAACTGTCAGAGACACAAATCTACAATGGACATAGTGTAAAATGGTCCAATTCAAGTAAGTTATTCATTTGGCATCATTCGAAGTGATAGAAATCAAGTTTTAATGAAACTCGGCCAAAACATGCTTTTCAGCCCCTGAAAAGCACATTTTGGCCATAAAAACTGAATATGTTCCCTGCAACCAAACGAACTGTCAGAGACACAAATCTACAATGGACATAGTGTAAAATGGTCCACAATTCAAGTAAGTTATTCATTTGGCATCATTCGAAGTGATAGAAATTAAGTTTTAATGTAAATTATCATACTCGGCCAAAACATGCTTTTCAGCCTCTGAAAAGCACATTTTGGCCATAAAAACTGAAAATGTCCCCTGCAACCAAACGAACTGTCGGAGACACAAATCTACAATGGACATAGTGTAAAATGGTCCAATTCAAGTAAGTTATTCATTTGGCATCATTCGAAGTGATAGAAATCAAGTTTTAATGAAAATTATCATACTCGGCCAAAACATGCTTTTCAGCCCCTGAAAAGCACATTTTGGCTATAAAAACTGAATATGTCCCCTGAAACCAAACGAACTGTCAGAGACACAAATCTACAATGGACATAGTGTAAAATGGTCCTATTCAAGCAAATTATTCATTTGGCATCATTCGAAGTGATAGAAATCAAGTTTTAATGAAAATTATCATACTCGGCCAAAACATGCTTTTCAGCCTCTGAAAAGCACATTTTGGCCATAAAAACTGAAAATGTCCCCTGCAACCAAACGAACTGTCGGAGACACAAATCTACAATGGACATAGTGTAAAATGGTCCAATTCAAGTAAGTTATTCATTTGGCATCATTCGAAGTGATAGCAATTAAGTTTTAATGAAAATTATCATACTCGGCCAAAACATGCTTTTCAGCCCCTGAAAAGCACATTTTGGCCATAAAAACTGAAAATGTCCCCTGCAACCAAACGAACTGTCGGAGACACAAATCTACAATGGACATAGTGTAAAATGGTCCAATTCAAGTAAGTTATTCATTTGGCATCATTCGAAGTGATAGAAATTTAGTTTTAATGAAAATTATCATACTCTGCCAAAACATGCTATTCAGCCTTTGAAAAGCACATTTTGGCCATAAAAACTGAAAATGTCCCCTGCAACCAAACGAACTGTCGGAGACACAAATCTACAATGGACATAGTGTAAAATGGTCCAATTCAAGTAAGTTATTCATTTGGCATCATTCGAAGTGATAGAAATCAAGTTTTAATGAAAATTATCATACTCGGCCAAAACATGCTTTTCAGCCTCTGAAAAGCACATTTTGGCCATAAAAACTGAATATGTCCCCTGCAACCAAACGAACTGTCAGAGACACAAATCTACAATGGACATAGTGTAAAATGGTCCAATTCAAGTAAGTTATTCATTTGGCATCATTCGAAGTGATAGAAATCAAGTTTTAATGAAAATTATCATACTCGGCCAAAACATGCTTTTCAGCCCCTGAAAAGCACATTTTGGCCATAAAAACTGAATATGTCCCCTGCAACCAAACGAACTGTCAGAGACACAAATCTACAATGGACATAGTGTAAAATGGTCCAATTCAAGTAAGTTATTCATTTGGCATCATTCGAAGTGATAGCAATTAAGTTTTAATGTAAATTATCATACTCGGCCAAAACATGCTTTTCAGCCTCTGAAAAGCACATTTTGGCCATAAAAACTGAAAATGTCCCCTGCAACCAAACGAACTGTCGGAGACACAAATCTACAATGGACATAGTGTAAAATGGTCCAATTCAAGTAAGTTATTCATTTGGCATCATTCGAAGTGATAGAAATCAAGTTTTAATGAAAATTATCATACTCGGCCAAAACATGCTTTTCAGCCTCTGAAAAGCACATTTTGGCCATAAAAACTGAATATGTCCCCTGCAACCAAACGAACTGTCAGAGACACAAATCTACAATGGACATAGTGTAAAATGGTCCAATTCAAGTAAGTTATTCATTTGGCATCATTCGAAGTGATAGAAATCAAGTTTTAATGAAAATTATCATACTCGGCCAAAACATGCTTTTCAGCCCCTGAAAAGCACATTTTGGCCATAAAAACTGAATATGTCCCCTGCAACCAAACGAACTGTCAGAGACACAAATCTACAATGGACATAGTGTAAAATGGTCCAATTCAAGTAAGTTATTCATTTGGCATCATTCGAAGTGATAGCAATTAAGTTTTAATGTAAATTATCATACTCGGCCAAAACATGCTTTTCAGCCTCTGAAAAGCACATTTTGGCCATAAAAACTGAAAATGTCCCCTGCAACCAAACGAACTGTCGGAGACACAAATCTACAATGGACATAGTGTAAAATGGTCCAATTCAAGTAAGTTATTCATTTGGCATCATTCGAATGGATAGAAATCAAGTTTTAATGAAAATTATCATACTCGGCCAAAACATGCTTTTCAGCCTCTGAAAAGCACATTTTGGCCATAAAAACTGAAAATGTCCCCTGCAACCAAACGAACTGTCGGAGACACAAATCTACAATGGACATAGTGTAAAATGGTCCAATTCAAGTAAGTTATTTATTTGGCATCATTCGAAGTGATAGAAATCAAGTTTTAATGAAACTCGGCCAAAACATGCTTTTCAGCCCCTGAAAAGCACATTTTGGCCATAAAAACTGAATATGTCCCCTACAACCAAACGAACTGTCAGAGACACAAATCTACAATGGACATAGTGTAAAATGGTCCAATTCAAGTAAGTTATTCATTTGGCATCATTCGAATGGATAGAAATCAAGTTTTAATGAAAATTATCATACTCGGCCAAAACATGCTTTTCAGCCCCTGAAAAGCACATTTTGGCCATAAAAACTGAATGTGTCCCCTGCAACAGAACGAACTGTCAGAGACACAAATCTACAATGAAAATAGTGTAAAATGGTCCAATTCAAGTAAGTTATTCATTTGGCATCATTCGAAGTGATAGAAATTAAGTTTTAATGAAAATTATCATACTTGGCCAAAACATGCTTTTCAGCCTCTGAAAAGCACATTTTGGCCATAAAAACTGAAAATGTCCCCTGCAACCAAACGAACTGTCGGAGACACAAATCTACAATGGACATAGTGTAAAATGGTCCAATTCAAGTAAATTATTCATTTGGCATCATTCGAAGTTATAGAAATTAAGTTTTAATGAAAATTATCATACTCGGCCAAAACATGCTTTTCAGCCTCTGAAAAGCACATTTTGGCCATAAAAACTGAAAATGTCCCCTGCAACCAAACGAACTGTCGGAGACACAAATCTACAATGGACATAGTGTAAAATGGTCCAATTCAAGTAAGTTATTTATTTGGCATCATTCGAAGTGATAGAAATCAAGTTTTAATGAAACTCGGCCAAAACATGCTTTTCAGCCCCTGAAAAGCACATTTTGGCCATAAAAACTGAATATGTCCCCTACAACCAAACGAACTGTCAGAGACACAAATCTACAATGGACATAGTGTAAAATGGTCCAATTCAAGTAAGTTATTCATTTGGCATCATTCGAATGGATAGAAATCAAGTTTTAATGAAAATTATCATACTCGGCCAAAACATGCTTTTCAGCCCCTGAAAAGCACATTTTGGCCATAAAAACTGAATGTGTCCCCTGCAACAGAACGAACTGTCAGAGACACAAATCTACAATGGACATAGTGTAAAATGGTCCAATTCAAGCAAATTATTCATTTGGCATCATTCGAAGTGATAGAAATCAAGTTTTAATGAAAATTATCATACTCGGCCAAAACATGCTTTTCAGCCTCTGAAAAGCACATTTTGGCCATAAAAACTGAAAATGTCCCCTGCAACCAAACAAACTGTCGGAGACACAAATCTACAATGGACATAGTGTAAAATGGTCCAATTCAACTAAGTTATTCATTTGGCATCATTCGAAGTGGTAGAAATCAAGTTTTAATGAAAATTATCATACTCGGCCAAAACATGCTTTTCAGCCCCTGAAAAGCACATTTTGGCCATAAAAACTTAATATGTCCCCTGCAACAGAACGAACTGTCAGAGACACAAATCTACAATGGACATAGTGTAAAATGGTCCAATTCAAGTAAGTTATTCATTTGGCATCATTCGAAGTGATAGAAATTAAGTTTTAATGTAAATTATCATACTCGGCCAAAACATGCTTTTCAGCCTCTGAAAAGCACATTTTGGCCATAAAAACTGAAAATGTCCCCTGCAACCAAACGAACTGTCGGAGACACAAATCTACAATGGACATAGTGTAAAATGGTCCAATTCAAATAAGTTATTCATTTGGCATCATTCGAAGTGATAGAAATCAAGTTTTAATGAAAATTATCATACTCGGCCAAAACATGCTTTTCAGCCCCTGAAAAGCACATTTTGGCTATAAAAACTGAATATGTCCCCTGAAACCAAACGAACTGTCAGAGACACAAATCTACAATGGACATAGTGTAAAATGGTCCAATTCAAGCAAATTATTCATTTGGCATCATTCGAAGTGATAGAAATCAAGTTTTAATGAAAATTATCATACTCGGCCAAAACATGCTTTTCAGCCTCTGAAAAGCACATTTTGGCCATAAAAACTGAAAATGTCCCCTGCAACCAAACGAACTGTCGGAGACACAAATCTACAATGGACATAGTGTAAAATGGTCCAATTCAAGTAAGTTATTCATTTGGCATCATTCGAAGTGATAGCAATTAAGTTTTAATGAAAATTATCATACTCGGCCAAAACATGCTTTTCAGCCCCTGAAAAGCACATTTTGGCCATAAAAACTGAAAATGTCCCCTGCAACCAAACGAACTGTCGGAGACACAAATCTACAATGGACATAGTGTAAAATGGTCCAATTCAAGTAAGTTATTCATTTGGCATCATTCGAATGGATAGAAATCAAGTTTTAATGAAAATTATCATACTCGGCCAAAACATGCTTTTCAGCACCTGAAAAGCACATTTTGGCCAAAAAAACTGAATATGTCCCCTGCAACAGAACGAACTGTCAGAGACACAAATCTACAATGGACATAGTGTAAAATGGTCCAATTCAAGTAAGTTATTCATTTGGCATCATTCGAAGTGATAGAAATCAAGTTTTAATGAAAATTACCATACTCGGCCAAAACATGCTTTTCAGCCCCTGAAAAGCACATTTTGGCCTTAAAAACTGAATATGTCCCCTGCAACCAAACGAACTGTCAGAGATACAAATCTACAATGGACATAGTGTAAAATGGTCCAATTCAAGTAAATTATTCATTTGACATCATTCGAAGTTATAGAAATTAAGTTTTAATGAAAATTATCATACTCGGCCAAAACATGCTTTTCAGCCTCTGAAAAGCACATTTTGGCCATAAAAACTGAAAATGTCCCCTGCAACCAAACGAACTGTCGGAGACACAAATCTACAATGGACATAGTGTAAAATGGTCCAATTCAAGTAAGTTATTTATTTGGCATCATTCGAAGTGATAGAAATCAAGTTTTAATGAAACTCGGCCAAAACATGCTTTTCAGCCCCTGAAAAGCACATTTTGGCCATAAAAACTGAATATGTTCCCTGCAACCAAACGAACTGTCAGAGACACAAATCTACAATGGACATAGTGTAAAATGGTCCAATTCAAGTAAGTTATTCATTTGGCATCATTCGAATGGATAGAAATCAAGTTTTAATGAAAATTATCATACTCGGCCAAAACGTGCTTTTCAGCCCCTGAAAAGCACATTTTGGCCATAAAAACTGAAAATGTCCCCTGCAACCAAACGAACTGTCGGAGACACAAATCTACAATGGACATAGTGTAAAATGGTCCAATTCAAATAAGTTATTCATTTGGCATCATTCGAAGTGATAGAAATCAAGTTTTAATGAAAATTATCATACTCGGCCAAAACATGCTTTTCAGCCCCTGAAAAGCACATTTTGGCTATAAAAACTGAATATGTCCCCTGAAACCAAACGAACTGTCAGAGACACAAATCTACAATGGACATAGTGTAAAATGGTCCAATTCAAGCAAATTATTCATTTGGCATCATTCGAAGTGATAGAAATCAAGTTTTAATGAAAATTATCATACTCGGCCAAAACATGCTTTTCAGCCCCTGAAAAGCACATTTTGGCCATAAAAACTGAAAACTTCCCCTGCAACCAAACAAACTGTCGGAGACACAAATCTACAATGGACATAGTGTAAAATGGTCCAATTCAAGTAAGTTATTCATTTGTCATCATTCGAAGTGATAGAAATCATGTTTTAATGAAAATTATCATACTCGGCCAAAACATGCTTTTCAGCCCCTGAAAAGCACATTTTGGCCATAAAAACTTAATATGTCCCCTGCAACCAAACGAACTGTCAGAGACACAAATCTACAATGGACATAGTGTAAAATGGTCCAATTCAAGTAAGTTATTCATTTGGCATCATTCGAAGTGATAGAAATTAAGTTTTAATGTAAATTATCATACTCGGCCAAAACATGCTTTTCAGCCTCTGAAAAGCACATTTTGGCCATAAAAACTGAAAATGTCCCCTGCAACCAAACGAACTGTCGGAGACACAAATCTACAATGGACATAGTGTAAAATGGTCCAATTCAAATAAGTTATTCATTTGGCATCATTCGAAGTGATAGAAATCAAGTTTTAATGAAAATTATCATACTCGGCCAAAACATGCTTTTCAGCCCCTGAAAAGCACATTTTGGCTATAAAAACTGAATATGTCCCCTGAAACCAAACGAACTGTCAGAGACACAAATCTACAATGGACATAGTGTAAAATGGTCCAATTCAAGCAAATTATTCATTTGGCATCATTCGAAGTGATAGAAATCAAGTTTTAATGAAAATTATCATACTCGGCCAAAACATGCTTTTCAGCCTCTGAAAAGCACATTTTGGCCATAAAAACTGAAAATGTCCCCTGCAACCAAACGAACTGTCGGAGACACAAATCTACAATGGACATAGTGTAAAATGGTCCAATTCAAGTAAGTTATTCATTTGGCATCATTCGAATGGATAGAAATCAAGTTTTAATGAAAATTATCATACTCGGCCAAAACATGCTTTTCAGCCCCTGAAAAGCACATTTTGGCCATAAAAACTGAATATGTCCCTTGCAACAGAACGAACTGTCAGAGACACAAATCTACAATGGACATAGTGTAAAATGGTCCAATTCAAGTAAGTTATTCATTTGGCATCATTCGAAGTGATAGAAATCAAGTTTTAATGAAAATTACCATACTCGGCCAAAACATGCTTTTCAGCCCCTGAAAAGCACATTTTGGCCTTAAAAACTGAATATGTCCCCTGCAACCAAACGAACTGTCAGAGATACAAATCTACAATGGACATAGTGTAAAATGGTCCAATTCAAGTAAATTATTCATTTGGCATCATTCGAAGTTATAGAAATTAAGTTTTAATGAAAATTATCATACTCGGCCAAAACATGCTTTTCAGCCTCTGAAAAGCACATTTTGGCCATAAAAACTGAAAATGTCCCCTGCAACCAAACGAACTGTCGGAGACACAAATCTACAATGGACATAGTGTAAAATGGTCCAATTCAAGTAAGTTATTTATTTGGCATCATTCGAAGTGATAGAAATCAAGTTTTAATGAAACTCGGCCAAAACATGCTTTTCAGCCCCTGAAAAGCACATTTTGGCCATAAAAACTGAATATGTTCCCTGCAACCAAACGAACTGTCAGAGACACAAATCTACAATGGACATAGTGTAAAATGGTCCAATTCAAGTAAGTTATTCATTTGGCATCATTCAAATGGATAGAAATCAAGTTTTAATGAAAATTATCATACTCGGCCAAAACGTGCTTTTCAGCCCCTGAAAAGCACATTTTGGCCATAAAAACTGAATATGTCCCCTACAACCAAACGAACTGTCAGAGACACAAATCTACAATGGACATAGTGTAAAATGGTCCAATTCAAGTAAGTTATTCATTTGGCATCATTCAAATGGATAGAAATCAAGTTTTAATGAAAATTATCATACTCGGCCAAAACATGCTTTTCAGCCCCTGAAAAGCACATTTTGGCCATAAAAACTGAATATGTCCCCTGCAACAGAACGAACTGTCAGAGACACGAATCTACAATGGACATAGTGTAAAATGGTCCAATTCAAGTAAGTTATTCATTTGGCATCATTCGAAGTGATAGAAATCAAGTTTTAATGAAAATTACCATACTCGGCCAAAACATGCTTTTCAGCCCCTGAAAAGCACATTTTGGCCTTAAAAACTGAATATGTCCCCTGCAACCAAACGAACTGTCAGAGATACAAATCTACAATGGACATAGTGTAAAATGGTCCAATTCAAGTAAATTATTCATTTGGCATCATTCGAAGTTATAGAAATTAAGTTTTAATGAAAATTATCATACTCGGCCAAAACATGCTTTTCAGCCTCTGAAAAGCACATTTTGGCCATAAAAACTGAAAATGTCCCCTGCAACCAAACGAACTGTCGGAGACACAAATCTACAATGGACATAGTGTAAAATGGTCCAATTCAAGTAAGTTATTTATTTAGCATCATTCGAAGTGATAGAAATCAAGTTTTAATGAAACTCGGCCAAAACATGCTTTTCAGCCCCTGAAAAGCACATTTTGGCCATAAAAACTGAATATGTCCCCTGCAACCAAACGAACTGTCAGAGACACAAATCTACAATGGACATAGTGTAAAATGGTCCAATTCAAGTAAGTTATTCATTTGGCATCATTCGAATGGATAGAAATCAAGTTTTAATGAAAATTATCATACTCGGCCAAAACGTGCTTTTCAGCCCCTGAAAAGCACATTTTGGCCATAAAAACTGAATATGTCCCCTACAACCAAACGAACTGTCAGAGACACAAATCTACAATGGACATAGTGTAAAATGGTCCAATTCAAGTAAGTTATTCATTTGGCATCATTCAAATGGATAGAAATCAAGTTTTAATGAAAATTATCATACTCGGCCAAAACATGCTTTTCAGCCCCTGAAAAGCACATTTTGGCCATAAAAACTGAAAATGTCCCCTGCAACCAAACAAACTGTCGGAGATACAAATCTCCAATGGACATAGTGTAAAATGGTCCAATTCAAGTAAGTTATTCATTTGGCATCATTCGAAGTGATAGAAATCAAGTTTTAATGAAAATTATCATACTCGGCCAAAACATGCTTTTCAGCCCCTGAAAAGCACATTTTGGCCATAAAAACTTAATATGTCCCCTGCAACCAAACGAACTGTCTGAGACACAAATCTACAATGGACATAGTGTAAAATGGTCCAATTCAAGTAAGTTATTCATTTGGCATCAATCGAAGTGATAGAAATCAAGTTTTAATGAAAATTATCAAACTCGGCCAAAACATGCTTTTCAGCCCCTGAAAAGCACATTTTGGCCATAAAAACTGAATATGTCCCCTGCAACCAAACGAACTGTCAGAGACACAAATCTACAATGGACATAGTGTAAAATGGTCCAATTCAAGTAAGTTATTCATTTGGCATCATTCAAATGGATAGAAATCAAGTTTTAATGAAAATTATCATACTCGGCCAAAACATGCTTTTCAGCCCCTGAAAAGCACATTTTGGCCATAAAAACTGAAAATGTCCCCTGCAACCAAACAAACTGTCGGAGACACAAATCTACAATGGACATAGTGTAAAATGGTCCAATTCAAGTAAGTTATTCATTTGGCATCATTCGAAGTGATAGAAATCAAGTTTTAATGAAAATTATCATATTCGGCCAAAACATGCTTTTCATTCCCTGAAAAGCACATTTTGGCCATAAAAACTGAAAATGTCCCCTGCAACCAAACGAACTGTCGGAGACACAAATCTACAATGGACATAGTGTAAAATGGTCCAATTCGAGTAAGTTATTCATTTGGCATCATTCGAAGTGATAGAAATCAAGTTTTAATGAAAATTATCATACTCGGCCAAAACATGCTTTTCAGCCCCTGAAAAGCACATTTTGGCCATAAAAACTGAATATGTCCCCTGCAACCAAACGAACTGTCGGAGACACAAATCTACAATGGACATAGTGTAAAATGGTCCAATTCAAGTAAGTTATTCATTTGGCATCATTCGAAGTGATAGAAATCAAGTTTTAATGAAAATTATCATACTCGGCCAAAACATGCTTTTCAGCCCCTGAAAAGCACATTTTGGCCATAAAAACTTAATATGTCCACTGCAACCAAACGAACTGTCAGAGACACAAATCTACAATGGACATAGTGTAAAATGGTCCAATTCAAGTAAGTTATTCATTTGGCATCATTCGAAGTGATAGAAATTAAGTTTTAATGAAAATTATCATACTCGGCCAAAACATGCTTTTCAGCCTCTGAAAAGCACATTTTGGTCATAAAAACTGAAAATGTCCCCTGCAACCAAACGAACTGTCGGAGACACAAATCTACAATGGACATAGTGTAAAATGGTCCAATTCAAGTAAGTTATTCATTTGGCATCATTCGAATGGATAGAAATCAAGTTTTAATGAAAATTATCATACTCGGCCAAAACATGCTTTTCACCCTGAAAAGCACATTTTGGCCATAAAAACTGAATATGTCCCCTGCAACCAAACGAACTGTCAGAGACACAAATCTACAATGGACATAGTGTAAAATGGTCCAATTCAAGTAAGTTATTCATTTGGCATCATTCGAAGTGATAGAAATTAAGTTTTAATGTAAATTATCATATTCGGCCAAAACATGCTTTTCAGCCTCTGAAAAGCACATTTTGGCCATAAAAACCTAAAATGTCCCCTGCAACCAAACGAACTGTCGGAGACACAAATCTACAATGGACATAGTGTAAAATGGTCCAATTCAAGTAAGTTATTCATTTGGCATCATTCGAATGGATAGAAATCAAGTTTTAATGAAAATTGTCATACTCGGCCAAAACATGCTTTTCAGCCCCTGAAAAGCACATTTTGGCCATAAAAACTGAATATGTCCCCTGCAACCAAACGAACTGTCAGAGACACAAATCTACAATGGACATAGTGTAAAATGGCCCAATTCAAGTAAGTTATTCATTTGGCATCATTCGAAGTGATAGAAATTAAGTTTTAATGAAAATTATCATACTCGGCCAAAACATGCTTTTCAGCCTCTGGAAAGCACATTTTGGCCATAAAAACTGAATATGTCCCCTGCAACCAAACGAACTGTCAGAGACACAAATCTACAATGGACATAGTGTAAAATGGTCTAATTCAAGTAAGTTATTCATTTGGCATCATTCGAAGTGATAGAAATCAAGTTTTAATGAAAATTATCATACTCGGCCAAAACATGCTTTTCAGCCCCTGAAAAGCACATTTTGGCTATAAAAACTGAATATGTCCCCTGAAACCAAACGAACTGACAGAGACACAAATCTACAATGGACATATTGTAAAATGGTCCAATTCAAGCAAATTATTCATTTGGCATCATTCGAAGTGATAGAAATCAAGTTTTAATGAAAATTATCATACTCGGCCAAAACATGCTTTTCAGCCTCTGAAAAGCACATTTTGGCCATAAAAACTGAAAATGTCCCCTGCAACCAAACGAACTGTCGGAGACACAAATCTACAATGGACATAGTGTAAAATGGTCCAATTCAAGTAAGTTATTCATTTGGCATCATTCGAAGTGATAGAAATTTAGTTTTAATGAAAATTATCATACTCTGCCAAAACATGCTATTCAGCCTTTGAAAAGCACATTTTGGCCATAAAAACTGAAAATGTCCCCTGCAACCAAACGAACTGTCGGAGACACAAATCTACAATGGACATAGTGTAAAATGGTCCAATTCAAGTAAGTTATTCATTTGGCATCATTCGAATGGATAGAAATCAAGTTTTAATGAAAATTATCATACTCGTCCAAAACATGCTTTTCACCCTGAAAAGCACATTTTGGCCATAAAAACTGAATATGTCCCCTGCAACCAAACGAAATGTCAGAGACACAAATCTACAATGGACATAGTGTAAAATGGTCCAATTCAAGTAAGTTATTCATTTGGCATCATTCGAAGTGATAGCAATTAAGTTTTAATGTAAATTATCATACTCGGCCAAAACATGCTTTTCAGCCTCTGAAAAGCACATTTTGGCCATAAAAACTGAAAATGTCCCCTGCAACCAAACGAACTGTCGGAGACACAAATCTACAATGGACATAGTGTAAAATGGTCCAATTCAAGTAAGTTATTCATTTGGCATCATTCGAATGGATAGAAATCAAGTTTTAATGAAAATTATCATACTCGGCCAAAACATGCTTTTCAGCCCCTGAAAAGCACATTTTGGCCATAAAAACTGAATATGTCCCCTGCAACAGAACGAACTGTCAGAGACACAAATCTACAATGGACATAGTGTAAAATGGTCCAATTCAAGTAAGTTATTCATTTGGCATCATTCGAAGTGATAGAAATCAAGTTTTAATGAAAATTACCATACTCGGCCAAAACATGCTTTTCAGCCCCTGAAAAGCACATTTTGGCCTTAAAAACTGAATATGTCCCCTGCAACCAAACGAACTGTCAGAGATACAAATCTACAATGGACATAGTGTAAAATGGTCCAATTCAAGTAAATTATTCATTTGGCATCATTCGAAGTTATAGAAATTAAGTTTTAATGAAAATTATCATACTCGGCCAAAACATGCTTTTCAGCCTCTGAAAAGCACATTTTGGCCATAAAAACTGAAAATGTCCCCTGCAACCAAACGAACTGTCGGAGACACAAATCTACAATGGACATAGTGTAAAATGGTCCAATTCAAGTAAGTTATTTATTTGGCATCATTCGAAGTGATAGAAATCAAGTTTTAATGAAACTAGGCCAAAACATGCTTTTCAGCCTCTGAAAAGCACATTTTGGCCACAAAAACTGAAAATGTCCCCTGCAACCAAACGAACTGTCGGAGACACAAATCTACAATGGACATAGTGTAAAATGGTCCAATTCAAGTAAGTTATTCATTTGGCATCATTCAAATGGATAGAAATCAAGTTTTAATGAAAATTATCATACTCGGCCAAAACATGCTTTTCAGCCCCTGAAAAGCACATTTTGGCCATTAAAACTGAAAATGTCCCCTGCAACCAAACAAACTGTCGGAGACACAAATCTACAATGGACATAGTGTAAAATGGTCCAATTCAACTAAGTTATTCATTTGGCATCATTCGAAGTGGTAGAAATCAAGTTTTAATGAAAATTATCATACTCGGCCAAAACATGCTTTTCAGCCCCTGAAAAGCACATTTTGGCCATAAAAACTTAATATGTCCCCTGCAACAGAACGAACTGTCAGAGACACAAATCTACAATGGACATAGTGTAAAATGGTCCAATTCAAGTAAGTTATTCATTTGGCATCATTCGAAGTGATAGAAATTAAGTTTTAATGTAAATTATCATACTCGGCCAAAACATGCTTTTCAGCCTCTGAAAAGCACATTTTGGCCATAAAAACTGAAAATGTCCCCTGCAACCAAACGAACTGTCGGAGACACAAATCTACAATGGACATAGTGTAAAATGGTCCAATTCAAATAAGTTATTCATTTGGCATCATTCGAAGTGATAGAAATCAAGTTTTAATGAAAATTATCATACTCGGCCAAAACATGCTTTTCAGCCCCTGAAAAGCACATTTTGGCTATAAAAACTGAATATGTCCCCTGAAACCAAACGAACTGTCAGAGACACAAATCTACAATGGACATAGTGTAAAATGGTCCAATTCAAGCAAATTATTCATTTGGCATCATTCGAAGTGATAGAAATCAAGTTTTAATGAAAATTATCATACTCGGCCAAAACATGCTTTTCAGCCTCTGAAAAGCACATTTTGGCCATAAAAACTGAAAATGTCCCCTGCAACCAAACGAACTGTCGGAGACACAAATCTACAATGGACATAGTGTAAAATGGTCCAATTCAAGTAAGTTATTCATTTGGCATCATTCGAAGTGATAGCAATTAAGTTTTAATGAAAATTATCATACTCGGCCAAAACATGCTTTTCAGCCCCTGAAAAGCACATTTTGGCCATAAAAACTGAAAATGTCCCCTGCAACCAAACGAACTGTCGGAGACACAAATCTACAATGGACATAGTGTAAAATGGTCCAATTCAAGTAAGTTATTCATTTGGCATCATTCGAATGGATAGAAATCAAGTTTTAATGAAAATTATCATACTCGGCCAAAACATGCTTTTCAGCACCTGAAAAGCACATTTTGGCCAAAAAAACTGAATATGTCCCCTGCAACAGAACGAACTGTCAGAGACACAAATCTACAATGGACATAGTGTAAAATGGTCCAATTCAAGTAAGTTATTCATTTGGCATCATTCGAAGTGATAGAAATCAAGTTTTAATGAAAATTACCATACTCGGCCAAAACATGCTTTTCAGCCCCTGAAAAGCACATTTTGGCCTTAAAAACTGAATATGTCCCCTGCAACCAAACGAACTGTCAGAGATACAAATCTACAATGGACATAGTGTAAAATGGTCCAATTCAAGTAAATTATTCATTTGACATCATTCGAAGTTATAGAAATTAAGTTTTAATGAAAATTATCATACTCGGCCAAAACATGCTTTTCAGCCTCTGAAAAGCACATTTTGGCCATAAAAACTGAAAATGTCCCCTGCAACCAAACGAACTGTCGGAGACACAAATCTACAATGGACATAGTGTAAAATGGTCCAATTCAAGTAAGTTATTTATTTGGCATCATTCGAAGTGATAGAAATCAAGTTTTAATGAAACTCGGCCAAAACATGCTTTTCAGCCCCTGAAAAGCACATTTTGGCCATAAAAACTGAATATGTTCCCTGCAACCAAACGAACTGTCAGAGACACAAATCTACAATGGACATAGTGTAAAATGGTCCAATTCAAGTAAGTTATTCATTTGGCATCATTCGAATGGATAGAAATCAAGTTTTAATGAAAATTATCATACTCGGCCAAAACGTGCTTTTCAGCCCCTGAAAAGCACATTTTGGCCATAAAAACTGAAAATGTCCCCTGCAACCAAACGAACTGTCGGAGACACAAATCTACAATGGACATAGTGTAAAATGGTCCAATTCAAATAAGTTATTCATTTGGCATCATTCGAAGTGATAGAAATCAAGTTTTAATGAAAATTATCATACTCGGCCAAAACATGCTTTTCAGCCCCTGAAAAGCACATTTTGGCTATAAAAACTGAATATGTCCCCTGAAACCAAACGAACTGTCAGAGACACAAATCTACAATGGACATAGTGTAAAATGGTCCAATTCAAGCAAATTATTCATTTGGCATCATTCGAAGTGATAGAAATCAAGTTTTAATGAAAATTATCATACTCGGCCAAAACATGCTTTTCAGCCTCTGAAAAGCACATTTTGGCCATAAAAACTGAAAATGTCCCCTGCAACCAAACGAACTGTCGGAGACACAAATCTACAATGGACATAGTATAAAATGGTCCAATTCAAGTAAGTTATTCATTTGGCATCATTCGAAGTGATAGCAATTAAGTTTTAATGAAAATTATCATACTCGGCCAAAACATGCTTTTCAGCCCCTGAAAAGCACATTTTGGCCATAAAAACTGAAAATGTCCCCTGCAACCAAACGAACTGTCGGAGACACAAATCTACAATGGACATAGTGTAAAATGGTCCAATTCAAGTAAGTTATTCATTTGGCATCATTCGAATGGATAGAAATCAAGTTTTAATGAAAATTATCATACTCGGCCAAAACATGCTTTTCAGCACCTGAAAAGCACATTTTGGCCAAAAAAACTGAATATGTCCCCTGCAACAGAACGAACTGTCAGAGACACAAATCTACAATGGACATAGTGTAAAATGGTCCAATTCAAGTAAGTTATTCATTTGGCATCATTCGAAGTGATAGAAATCAAGTTTTAATGAAAATTACCATACTCGGCCAAAACATGCTTTTCAGCCCCTGAAAAGCACATTTTGGCCTTAAAAACTGAATATGTCCCCTGCAACCAAACGAACTGTCAGAGATACAAATCTACAATGGACATAGTGTAAAATGGTCCAATTCAAGTAAATTATTCATTTGACATCATTCGAAGTTATAGAAATTAAGTTTTAATGAAAATTATCATACTCGGCCAAAACATGCTTTTCAGCCTCTGAAAAGCACATTTTGGCCATAAAAACTGAAAATGTCCCCTGCAACCAAACGAACTGTCGGAGACACAAATCTACAATGGACATAGTGTAAAATGGTCCAATTCAAGTAAGTTATTTATTTGGCATCATTCGAAGTGATAGAAATCAAGTTTTAATGAAACTCGGCCAAAACATGCTTTTCAGCCCCTGAAAAGCACATTTTGGCCATAAAAACTGAATATGTTCCCTGCAACCAAACGAACTGTCAGAGACACAAATCTACAATGGACATAGTGTAAAATGGTCCAATTCAAGTAAGTTATTCATTTGGCATCATTCGAATGGATAGAAATCAAGTTTTAATGAAAATTATCATACTCGGCCAAAACGTGCTTTTCAGCCCCTGAAAAGCACATTTTGGCCATAAAAACTGAATATGTCCCCTACAACCAAACGAACTGTCAGAGACACAAATCTACAATGGACATAGTGTAAAATGGTCCAATTCAAGTAAGTTATTCATTTGGCATCATTCAAATGGATAGAAATCAAGTTTTAATGAAAATTATCATACTCGGCCAAAACATGCTTTTCAGCCCCTGAAAAGCACATTTTGGCCATAAAAACTTAATATGTCCCCTGCAACCAAACGAACTGTCAGAGACACAAATCTACAATGGACATAGTGTAAAATGGTCCAATTCAAGTAAGTTATTCATTTGGCATCATTCGAAGTGATAGAAATTAAGTTTTAATGAAAATTATCATACTCGGCCAAAACATGCTTTTCAGCCTCTGAAAAGCACATTTTGGCCATAAAAACTGAAAATGTCCCCTGCAACCAAACGAACTGTCGGAGACACAAATCTACAATGGACATAGTGTAAAATGGTCCAATTCAAGTAAGTTATTTATTTGGCATCATTCGAAGTGATAGAAATCAAGTTTTAATGAAACTCGGCCAAAACATGCTTTTCAGCCCCTGAAAAGCACATTTTGGCCATAAAAACTGAATATGTTCCCTGCAACCAAACGAACTGTCAGAGACACAAATCTACAATGGACATAGTGTAAAATGGTCCAATTCAAGTAAGTTATTCATTTGGCATCATTCGAATGGATAGAAATCAAGTTTTAATGAAAATTATCATACTCGGCCAAAACGTGCTTTTCAGCCCCTGAAAAGCACATTTTGGCCATTAAAACTGAAAATGTCCCCTGCAACCAAACAAACTGTCGGAGACACAAATCTACAATGGACATAGTGTAAAATGGTCCAATTCAACTAAGTTATTCATTTGGCATCATTCGAAGTGGTAGAAATCAAGTTTTAATGAAAATTATCATACTCGGCCAAAACATGCTTTTCAGCCCCTGAAAAGCACATTTTGGCCATAAAAACTTAATATGTCCCCTGCAACCAAACGAACTGTCAGAGACACAAATCTACAATGGACATAGTGTAAAATGGTCCAATTCAAGTAAGTTATTCATTTGGCATCATTCGAAGTGATAGAAATTAAGTTTTAATGTAAATTTTCATACTCGGCCAAAACATGCTTTTCAGCCTCTGAAAAGCACATTTTGGCCATAAAAACTGAAAATGTCCCCTGCAACCAAACGAACTGTCGGAGACACAAATCTACAATGGACATAGTGTAAAATGGTCCAATTCAAATAAGTTATTCATTTGGCATCATTCGAAGTGATAGAAATCAAGTTTTAATGAAAATTATCATACTCGGCCAAAACATGCTTTTCAGCCCCTGAAAAGCACATTTTGGCTATAAAAACTGAATATGTCCCCTGAAACCAAACGAACTGTCAGAGACACAAATCTACAATGGACATAGTGTAAAATGGTCCAATTCAAGCAAATTATTCATTTGGCATCATTCGAAGTGATAGAAATCAAGTTTTAATGAAAATTATCATACTCGGCCAAAACATGCTTTTCAGCCTCTGAAAAGCACATTTTGGCCATAAAAACTGAAAATGTCCCCTGCAACCAAACGAACTGTCGGAGACACAAATCTACAATGGACATAGTGTAAAATGGTCCAATTCAAGTAAGTTATTCATTTGGCATCATTCGAAGTGATAGCAATTAAGTTTTAATGAAAATTATCATACTCGGCCAAAACATGCTTTTCAGCCCCTGAAAAGCACATTTTGGCCATAAAAACTGAAAATGTCCCCTGCAACCAAACGAACTGTCGGAGACACAAATCTACAATGGACATAGTGTAAAATGGTCCAATTCAAGTAAGTTATTCATTTGGCATCATTCGAATGGATAGAAATCAAGTTTTAATGAAAATTATCATACTCGGCCAAAACATGCTTTTCAGCCCCTGAAAAGCACATTTTGGCCAAAAAAACTGAATATGTCCCCTGCAACAGAACGAACTGTCAGAGACACAAATCTACAATGGACATAGTGTAAAATGGTCCAATTCAAGTAAGTTATTTATTTGGCATCATTCGAAGTGATAGAAATCAAGTTTTAATGAAACTCGGCCAAAACATGCTTTTCAGCCCCTGAAAAGCACATTTTGGCCATAAAAACTGAATATGTTCCCTGCAACCAAACGAACTGTCAGAGACACAAATCTACAATGGACATAGTGTAAAATGGTCCAATTCAAGTAAGTTATTCATTTGGCATCATTCGAATGGATAGAAATCAAGTTTTAATGAAAATTATCATACTCGGCCAAAACGTGCTTTTCAGCCCCTGAAAGCACATTTTGGCCATAAAAACTGAATATGTCCCCTACAACCAAACGAACTGTCAGAGACACAAATCTACAATGGACATAGTGTAAAATGGTCCAATTCAAGTAAGTTATTCATTTGGCATCATTCAAATGGATAGAAATCAAGTTTTAATGAAAATTATCATACTCGGCCAAAACATGCTTTTCAGCCCCTGAAAAGCACATTTTGGCCATAAAAACTGAAAACTTCCCCTGCAACCAAACAAACTGTCGGAGACACAAATCTACAATGGACATAGTGTAAAATGGTCCAATTCAAGTAAGTTATTCATTTGTCATCATTCGAAGTGATAGAAATCATGTTTTAATGAAAATTATCATACTCGGCCAAAACATGCTTTTCAGCCCCTGAAAAGCACATTTTGGCCATAAAAACTTAATATGTCCCCTGCAACCAAACGAACTGTCAGAGACACAAATCTACAATGGACATAGTGTAAAATGGTCCAATTCAAGTAAGTTATTCATTTGGCATCATTCGAAGTGATAGAAATTAAGTTTTAATGTAAATTATCATACTCGGCCAAAACATGCTTTTCAGCCTCTGAAAAGCACATTTTGGCCATAAAAACTGAAAATGTCCCCTGCAACCAAACGAACTGTCGGAGACACAAATCTACAATGGACATAGTGTAAAATGGTCCAATTCAAATAAGTTATTCATTTGGCATCATTCGAAGTGATAGAAATCAAGTTTTAATGAAAATTATCATACTCGGCCAAAACATGCTTTTCAGCCCCTGAAAAGCACATTTTGGCTATAAAAACTGAATATGTCCCCTGAAACCAAACGAACTGTCAGAGACACAAATCTACAATGGACATAGTGTAAAATGGTCCAATTCAAGCAAATTATTCATTTGGCATCATTCGAAGTGATAGAAATCAAGTTTTAATGAAAATTATCATACTCGGCCAAAACATGCTTTTCAGCCTCTGAAAAGCACATTTTGGCCATAAAAACTGAAAATGTCCCCTGCAACCAAACGAACTGTCGGAGACACAAATCTACAATGGACATAGTGTAAAATGGTCCAATTCAAGTAAGTTATTCATTTGGCATCATTCGAATGGATAGAAATCAAGTTTTAATGAAAATTATCATACTCGGCCAAAACATGCTTTTCAGCCCCTGAAAAGCACATTTTGGCCATAAAAACTGAATATGTCCCTTGCAACAGAACGAACTGTCAGAGACACAAATCTACAATGGACATAGTGTAAAATGGTCCAATTCAAGTAAGTTATTCATTTGGCATCATTCGAAGTGATAGAAATCAAGTTTTAATGAAAATTACCATACTCGGCCAAAACATGCTTTTCAGCCCCTGAAAAGCACATTTTGGCCTTAAAAACTGAATATGTCCCCTGCAACCAAACGAACTGTCAGAGATACAAATCTACAATGGACATAGTGTAAAATGGTCCAATTCAAGTAAATTATTCATTTGGCATCATTCGAAGTTATAGAAATTAAGTTTTAATGAAAATTATCATACTCGGCCAAAACATGCTTTTCAGCCTCTGAAAAGCACATTTTGGCCATAAAAACTGAAAATGTCCCCTGCAACCAAACGAACTGTCGGAGACACAAATCTACAATGGACATAGTGTAAAATGGTCCAATTCAAGTAAGTTATTTATTTGGCATCATTCGAAGTGATAGAAATCAAGTTTTAATGAAACTCGGCCAAAACATGCTTTTCAGCCCCTGAAAAGCACATTTTGGCCATAAAAACTGAATATGTTCCCTGCAACCAAACGAACTGTCAGAGACACAAATCTACAATGGACATAGTGTAAAATGGTCCAATTCAAGTAAGTTATTCATTTGGCATCATTCAAATGGATAGAAATCAAGTTTTAATGAAAATTATCATACTCGGCCAAAACGTGCTTTTCAGCCCCTGAAAAGCACATTTTGGCCATAAAAACTGAATATGTCCCCTACAACCAAACGAACTGTCAGAGACACAAATCTACAATGGACATAGTGTAAAATGGTCCAATTCAAGTAAGTTATTCATTTGGCATCATTCAAATGGATAGAAATCAAGTTTTAATGAAAATTATCATACTCGGCCAAAACATGCTTTTCAGCCCCTGAAAAGCACATTTTGGCCATAAAAACTGAATATGTCCCCTGCAACAGAACGAACTGTCAGAGACACGAATCTACAATGGACATAGTGTAAAATGGTCCAATTCAAGTAAGTTATTCATTTGGCATCATTCGAAGTGATAGAAATCAAGTTTTAATGAAAATTACCATACTCGGCCAAAACATGCTTTTCAGCCCCTGAAAAGCACATTTTGGCCTTAAAAACTGAATATGTCCCCTGCAACCAAACGAACTGTCAGAGATACAAATCTACAATGGACATAGTGTAAAATGGTCCAATTCAAGTAAATTATTCATTTGGCATCATTCGAAGTTATAGAAATTAAGTTTTAATGAAAATTATCATACTCGGCCAAAACATGCTTTTCAGCCTCTGAAAAGCACATTTTGGCCATAAAAACTGAAAATGTCCCCTGCAACCAAACGAACTGTCGGAGACACAAATCTACAATGGACATAGTGTAAAATGGTCCAATTCAAGTAAGTTATTTATTTAGCATCATTCGAAGTGATAGAAATCAAGTTTTAATGAAACTCGGCCAAAACATGCTTTTCAGCCCCTGAAAAGCACATTTTGGCCATAAAAACTGAATATGTCCCCTGCAACCAAACGAACTGTCAGAGACACAAATCTACAATGGACATAGTGTAAAATGGTCCAATTCAAGTAAGTTATTCATTTGGCATCATTCGAATGGATAGAAATCAAGTTTTAATGAAAATTATCATACTCGGCCAAAACGTGCTTTTCAGCCCCTGAAAAGCACATTTTGGCCATAAAAACTGAATATGTCCCCTACAACCAAACGAACTGTCAGAGACACAAATCTACAATGGACATAGTGTAAAATGGTCCAATTCAAGTAAGTTATTCATTTGGCATCATTCAAATGGATAGAAATCAAGTTTTAATGAAAATTATCATACTCGGCCAAAACATGCTTTTCAGCCCCTGAAAAGCACATTTTGGCCATAAAAACTGAAAATGTCCCCTGCAACCAAACAAACTGTCGGAGATACAAATCTCCAATGGACATAGTGTAAAATGGTCCAATTCAAGTAAGTTATTCATTTGGCATCATTCGAAGTGATAGAAATCAAGTTTTAATGAAAATTATCATACTCGGCCAAAACATGCTTTTCAGCCCCTGAAAAGCACATTTTGGCCATAAAAACTTAATATGTCCCCTGCAACCAAACGAACTGTCTGAGACACAAATCTACAATGGACATAGTGTAAAATGGTCCAATTCAAGTAAGTTATTCATTTGGCATCAATCGAAGTGATAGAAATCAAGTTTTAATGAAAATTATCAAACTCGGCCAAAACATGCTTTTCAGCCCCTGAAAAGCACATTTTGGCCATAAAAACTGAATATGTCCCCTGCAACCAAACGAACTGTCAGAGACACAAATCTACAATGGACATAGTGTAAAATGGTCCAATTCAAGTAAGTTATTCATTTGGCATCATTCAAATGGATAGAAATCAAGTTTTAATGAAAATTATCATACTCGGCCAAAACATGCTTTTCAGCCCCTGAAAAGCACATTTTGGCCATAAAAACTGAAAATGTCCCCTGCAACCAAACAAACTGTCGGAGACACAAATCTACAATGGACATAGTGTAAAATGGTCCAATTCAAGTAAGTTATTCATTTGGCATCATTCGAAGTGATAGAAATCAAGTTTTAATGAAAATTATCATATTCGGCCAAAACATGCTTTTCATTCCCTGAAAAGCACATTTTGGCCATAAAAACTGAAAATGTCCCCTGCAACCAAACGAACTGTCGGAGACACAAATCTACAATGGACATAGTGTAAAATGGTCCAATTCGAGTAAGTTATTCATTTGGCATCATTCGAAGTGATAGAAATCAAGTTTTAATGAAAATTATCATACTCGGCCAAAACATGCTTTTCAGCCCCTGAAAAGCACATTTTGGCCATAAAAACTGAATATGTCCCCTGCAACCAAACGAACTGTCGGAGACACAAATCTACAATGGACATAGTGTAAAATGGTCCAATTCAAGTAAGTTATTCATTTGGCATCATTCGAAGTGATAGAAATCAAGTTTTAATGAAAATTATCATACTCGGCCAAAACATGCTTTTCAGCCCCTGAAAAGCACATTTTGGCCATAAAAACTTAATATGTCCACTGCAACCAAACGAACTGTCAGAGACACAAATCTACAATGGACATAGTGTAAAATGGTCCAATTCAAGTAAGTTATTCATTTGGCATCATTCGAAGTGATAGAAATTAAGTTTTAATGAAAATTATCATACTCGGCCAAAACATGCTTTTCAGCCTCTGAAAAGCACATTTTGGTCATAAAAACTGAAAATGTCCCCTGCAACCAAACGAACTGTCGGAGACACAAATCTACAATGGACATAGTGTAAAATGGTCCAATTCAAGTAAGTTATTCATTTGGCATCATTCGAATGGATAGAAATCAAGTTTTAATGAAAATTATCATACTCGGCCAAAACATGCTTTTCACCCTGAAAAGCACATTTTGGCCATAAAAACTGAATATGTCCCCTGCAACCAAACGAACTGTCAGAGACACAAATCTACAATGGACATAGTGTAAAATGGTCCAATTCAAGTAAGTTATTCATTTGGCATCATTCGAAGTGATAGAAATTAAGTTTTAATGTAAATTATCATATTCGGCCAAAACATGCTTTTCAGCCTCTGAAAAGCACATTTTGGCCATAAAAACCTAAAATGTCCCCTGCAACCAAACGAACTGTCGGAGACACAAATCTACAATGGACATAGTGTAAAATGGTCCAATTCAAGTAAGTTATTCATTTGGCATCATTCGAATGGATAGAAATCAAGTTTTAATGAAAATTGTCATACTCGGCCAAAACATGCTTTTCAGCCCCTGAAAAGCACATTTTGGCCATAAAAACTGAATATGTCCCCTGCAACCAAACGAACTGTCAGAGACACAAATCTACAATGGACATAGTGTAAAATGGCCCAATTCAAGTAAGTTATTCATTTGGCATCATTCGAAGTGATAGAAATTAAGTTTTAATGAAAATTATCATACTCGGCCAAAACATGCTTTTCAGCCTCTGGAAAGCACATTTTGGCCATAAAAACTGAATATGTCCCCTGCAACCAAACGAACTGTCAGAGACACAAATCTACAATGGACATAGTGTAAAATGGTCTAATTCAAGTAAGTTATTCATTTGACATCATTCGAAGTGATAGAAATCAAGTTTTAATGAAAATTATCATACTCGGCCAAAACATGCTTTTCAGCCCCTGAAAAGCACATTTTGGCCATAAAAACTGAATATGTCCCCTGCAACCAAACGAACTGTCAGAGACACAAATCTACAATGGACATAGTGTAAAATGGTCCAATTCAAGTAAGTTATTCATTTGGCATCATTCGAAGTGATAGAAATCAAGTTTTAATGAAAATTATCATACTCGGCCAAAACATGCTTTTCAGCCCCTGAAAAGCACATTTTGGCCATAAAAACTGAAAATGTCCCCTGCAACCAAACGAACTGTCGGAGACACAAATCTACAATGGACATAGTGTAAAATGGTCCAATTCAAGTAAGTTATTCATTTGGCATCATTCGAATGGATAGAAATCAAGTTTTAATGAAAATTATCATACTCGGCCAAAACATGCTTTTCACCCTGAAAAGCACATTTTGGCCATAAAAACTGAATATGTCCCCTGCAACCAAACGAACTGTCAGAGACACAAATCTACAATGGACATAGTGTAAAATGGTCCAATTCAAGTAAGTTATTCATTTGGCATCATTCGAGTGATAGCAATTAAGTTTTAATGTAAATTATCATACTCGGCCAAAACATGCTTTTCAGCCTCTGAAAAGCACATTTTGGCCACAAAAACTGAAAATGTCCCCTGCAACCAAACGAACTGTCGGAGACACAAATCTACAATGGACATAGTGTAAAATGGTCCAATTCAAGTAAGTTATTCATTTGGCATCATTCGAATGGATAGAAATCAAGTTTTAATGAAAATTATCATACTCGGCCAAAACATGCTTTTCAGCCCCTGAAAAGCACATTTTGGCCATAAAAACTGAATATGTCCCCTGCAACAGAACGAACTGTCAGAGACACAAATCTACAATGGACATAGTGTAAAATGGTCCAATTCAAGTAAGTTATTCATTTGGCATCATTCGAAGTGATAGAAATCAAGTTTTAATGAAAATTACCATACTCGGCCAAAACATGCTTTTCAGCCCCTGAAAAGCACATTTTGGCCTTAAAAACTGAATATGTCCCCTGCAACCAAACAAACTGTCAGAGATACAAATCTACAATGGACATAGTGTAAAATGGTCCAATTCAAGTAAATTATTCATTTGGCATCATTCGAAGTTATAGAAATTAAGTTTTAATGAAAATTATCATACTCGGCCAAAACATGCTTTTCAGCCTCTGAAAAGCACATTTTGGCCATAAAAACTGAAAATGTCCCCTGCAACCAAACGAACTGTCGGAGACACAAATCTACAATGGACATAGTGTAAAATGGTCCAATTCAAGTAAGTTATTTATTTGGCATCATTCGAAGTGATAGAAATCAAGTTTTAATGAAACTTGGCCAAAACATGCTTTTCAGCCCCTGAAAAGCACATTTTGGCCATAAAAACTGAATATGTTCCCTGCAACCAAACGAACTGTCAGAGACACAAATCTACAATGGACATAGTGTAAAATGGTCCACAATTCAAGTAAGTTATTCATTTGGCATCATTCGAAGTGATAGAAATTAAGTTTTAATGTAAATTATCATACTCGGCCAAAACATGCTTTTCAGCCTCTGAAAAGCACATTTTGGCCATAAAAACTGAAAATGTCCCCTGCAACCAAACGAACTGTCGGAGACACAAATCTACAATGGACATAGTGTAAAATGGTCCAATTCAAATAAGTTATTCATTTGGCATCATTCGAAGTGATAGAAATCAAGTTTTAATGAAAATTATCATACTCGGCCAAAACATGCTTTTCAGCCTCTGAAAAGCACATTTTGGCCATAAAAACTGAAAATGTCCCCTGCAACCAAACGAACTGTCGGAGACACAAATCTACAATGGACATAGTGTAAAATGGTCCAATTCAAGTAAGTTATTCATTTGGCATCAATCGAAGTGATAGAAATCAAGTTTTAATGAAAATTATCAAACTCGGCCAAAACATGCTTTTCAGCCCCTGAAAAGCACATTTTGGCCATAAAAACTGAATATGTCCCCTGCAACCAAACGAACTGTCAGAGACACAAATCTACAATGGACATAGTGTAAAATGGTCCAATTCAAGTAAGTTATTCATTTGGCATCATTCAAATGGATAGAAATCAAGTTTTAATGAAAATTATCATACTCGGCCAAAACATGCTTTTCAGCCCCTGAAAAGCACATTTTGACCATAAAAACTGAAAATGTCCCCTGCAACCAAACAAACTGTCGGAGACACAAATCTACAATGGACATAGTGTAAAATGGTCCAATTCAAGTAAGTTATTCATTTGGCATCATTCAAATGGATAGAAATCAAGTTTTAATGAAAATTATCATACTCGGCCAAAACATGCTTTTCAGCCCCTGAAAAGCACATTTTGGCAATAAAAACTGAAAATGTCCCCTGCAACCAAACAAACTGTCGGAGACACAAATCTACAATGGACATAGTGTAAAATGGTCCAGTTCAAGTAAGTTATTCATTTGGCATCATTCGAAGTGATAGAAATCAAGTTTTAATGAAAATTATCATATTCGGCCAAAACATGCTTTTCAGCCCCTGAAAAGCACATTTTGGCCATAAAAACTGAAAATGTCCCCTGCAACCAAACGAACTGTCGGAGACACAAATCTACAATGGACATAGTGTAAAATGGTCCAATTCAAGTAAGTTATTCATTTGGTATCATTCGAAGTGATAGAAATCAAGTTTTAATGAAAATTATCATACTCGGCCAAAACATGCTTTTCAGCCCCTGAAAAGCACATTTTGGCCATAAAAACTTAATATGTCCCCTGCAACCAAACAAACTGTCAGAGACACAAATCTACAATGGACATAGTGTAAAATGGTCCAATTCAAGTAAGTTATTCATTTGGCATCATTCGAAGTGATAGAAATTAAGTTTTAATGAAAATTATCATACTCGGCCAAAACATGCTTTTCAGCCTCTGAAAAGCACATTTTGGCCATAAAAACTGAAAATGTCCCCTGCAACCAAACGAACTGTCGGAGACACAAATCTACAATGGACATAGTGTAAAATGGTCCAATTCAAGTAAGTTATTCATTTGGCATCATTCGAAGTGATAGAAATCAAGTTTTAATGAAAATTATCATACTCGGCCAAAACATGCTTTTCAGCCCCTGAAAAGCACATTTTGGCCATAAAAACTGAAAATGTCCCCTGCAACCAAACGAACTGTCGGAGACACAAATCTACAATGGACATAGTGTAAAATGGTCCAATTCAAGTAAGTTATTCATTTGGCATCATTCGAATGGATAGAAATCAAGTTTTAATGAAAATTATCATACTCGGCCAAAACATGCTTTTCACCCTGAAAAGCACATTTTGGCCATAAAAACTGAATATGTCCCCTGCAACCAAACGAACTGTCAGAGACACAAATCTACAATGGACATAGTGTAAAATGGTCCAATTCAAGTAAGTTATTCATTTGGCATCATTCGAGTGATAGCAATTAAGTTTTAATGTAAATTATCATACTCGGCCAAAACATGCTTTTCAGCCTCTGAAAAGCACATTTTGGCCACAAAAACTGAAAATGTCCCCTGCAACCAAACGAACTGTCGGAGACACAAATCTACAATGGACATAGTGTAAAATGGTCCAATTCAAGTAAGTTATTCATTTGGCATCATTCGAATGGATAGAAATCAAGTTTTAATGAAAATTATCATACTCGGCCAAAACATGCTTTTCAGCCCCTGAAAAGCACATTTTGGCCATAAAAACTGAATATGTCCCCTGCAACAGAACGAACTGTCAGAGACACAAATCTACAATGGACATAGTGTAAAATGGTCCAATTCAAGTAAGTTATTCATTTGGCATCATTCGAAGTGATAGAAATCAAGTTTTAATGAAAATTACCATACTCGGCCAAAACATGCTTTTCAGCCCCTGAAAAGCACATTTTGGCCTTAAAAACTGAATATGTCCCCTGCAACCAAACGAACTGTCAGAGATACAAATCTACAATGGACATAGTGTAAAATGGTCCAATTCAAGTAAATTATTCATTTGGCATCATTCGAAGTTATAGAAATTAAGTTTTAATGAAAATTATCATACTCGGCCAAAACATGCTTTTCAGCCTCTGAAAAGCACATTTTGGCCATAAAAACTGAAAATGTCCCCTGCAACCAAACGAACTGTCGGAGACACAAATCTACAATGGACATAGTGTAAAATGGTCCAATTCAAGTAAGTTATTTATTTGGCATCATTCGAAGTGATAGAAATCAAGTTTTAATGAAACTTGGCCAAAACATGCTTTTCAGCCCCTGAAAAGCACATTTTGGCCATAAAAACTGAATATGTTCCCTGCAACCAAACGAACTGTCGGAGACACAAATCTACAATGGACATAGTGTAAAATGGTCCACAATTCAAGTAAGTTATTCATTTGGCATCATTCGAAGTGATAGAAATTAAGTTTTAATGTAAATTATCATACTCGGCCAAAACATGCTTTTCAGCCCCTGAAAAGCACATTTTGGCCATAAAAACTGAATATGTCCCCTGCAACCAAACAAACTGTCAGAGACACAAATCTACAATGGACATAGTGTAAAATGGTCCAATTCAAATAAGTTATTCATTTGGCATCATTCGAATGGATAGAAATCAAGTTTTAATGAAAATTATCATACTCGGCCAAAACGTGCTTTTCAGCCCCTGAAAAGCACATTTTGGCCATAAAAACTGAAAATGTCCCCTGCAACCAAACGAACTGTCGGAGACACAAATCTACAATGGACATAGTGTAAAATGGTCCAATTCAAGTAAGTTATTCATTTGGCATCAATCGAAGTGATAGAAATCAAGTTTTAATGAAAATTATCAAACTCGGCCAAAACATGCTTTTCAGCCCCTGAAAAGCACATTTTGGCCATAAAAACTGAATATGTCCCCTGCAACCAAACGAACTGTCAGAGACACAAATCTACAATGGACATAGTGTAAAATGGTCCAATTCAAGTAAGTTATTCATTTGGCATCATTCAAATGGATAGAAATCAAGTTTTAATGAAAATTATCATACTCGGCCAAAACATGCTTTTCAGCCCCTGAAAAGCACATTTTGACCATAAAAACTGAAAATGTCCCCTGCAACCAAACAAACTGTCGGAGACACAAATCTACAATGGACATAGTGTAAAATGGTCCAATTCAAGTAAGTTATTCATTTGGCATCATTCAAATGGATAGAAATCAAGTTTTAATGAAAATTATCATACTCGGCCAAAACATGCTTTTCAGCCCCTGAAAAGCACATTTTGGCAATAAAAACTGAAAATGTCCCCTGCAACCAAACAAACTGTCGGAGACACAAATCTACAATGGACATAGTGTAAAATGGTCCAGTTCAAGTAAGTTATTCATTTGGCATCATTCGAAGTGATAGAAATCAAGTTTTAATGAAAATTATCATATTCGGCCAAAACATGCTTTTCAGCCCCTGAAAAGCACATTTTGGCCATAAAAACTGAAAATGTCCCCTGCAACCAAACGAACTGTCGGAGACACAAATCTACAATGGACATAGTGTAAAATGGTCCAATTCAAGTAAGTTATTCATTTGGTATCATTCGAAGTGATAGAAATCAAGTTTTAATGAAAATTATCATACTCGGCCAAAACATGCTTTTCAGCCCCTGAAAAGCACATTTTGGCCATAAAAACTTAATATGTCCCCTGCAACCAAACGAACTGTCAGAGACACAAATCTACAATGGACATAGTGTAAAATGGTCCAATTCAAGTAAGTTATTCATTTGGCATCATTCGAATGGATAGAAATCAAGTTTTAATGAAAATTATCATACTCGGCCAAAACATGCTTTTCAGCCTCTGAAAAGCACATTTTGGCCATAAAAACTGAATATGTCCCCTGCAACAGATCGAACTGTCAGAGACACAAATCTACAATGGACATAGTGTAAAATGGTCCAATTCAAGTAAGTTATTCATTTGGCATCATTCAAATGGATAGAAATCAAGTTTTAATGAAAATTATCATACTCGGCCAAAACATGCTTTTCAGCCCCTGAAAAGCACATTTTGGCCATAAAAACTGAAAATGTCCCCTGCAACCAAACAAACTGTCGGAGACACAAATCTACAATGGACATAGTGTAAAATGGTCCAATTCAAGTGAGTTATTCATTTGGCATCATTCGAAGTGATAGAAATCAAGTTTTAATGAAAATTATCATATTCGGCCAAAACATGCTTTTCATTCCCTGAAAAGCACATTTTGGCCATAAAAACTGAAAATGTCCCCTGCAACCAAACGAACTGTCGGAGACACAAATCTACAATGGACATAGTGTAAAATGGTCCAATTCGAGTAAGTTATTCATTTGGCATCATTCGAAGTGATAGAAATCAAGTTTTAATGAAAATTATCATACTCGGCCAAAACATGCTTTTCAGCCCCTGAAAAGCACATTTTGGCCATAAAAACTGAATATGTCCCCTGCAACCAAACGAACTGTCGGAGACACAAATCTACAATGGACATAGTGTAAAATGGTCCAATTCAAGTAAGTTATTCATTTGGCATCATTCGAAGTGATAGAAATCAAGTTTTAATGAAAATTATCATACTCGGCCAAAACATGCTTTTCAGCCCCTGAAAAGCACATTTTGGCCATAAAAACTTAATATGTCCACTGCAACCAAACGAACTGTCAGAGACACAAATCTACAATGGACATAGTGTAAAATGGTCCAATTCAAGTAAGTTATTCATTTGGCATCATTCGAAGTGATAGAAATTAAGTTTTAATGAAAATTATCATACTCGGCCAAAACATGCTTTTCAGCCTCTGAAAAGCACATTTTGGCCATAAAAACTGAAAATGTCCCCTGCAACCAAACGAACTGTCGGAGACACAAATCTACAATGGACATAGTGTAAAATGGTCCAATTCAAGTAAGTTATTCATTTGGCATCATTCGAATGGATAGAAATCAAGTTTTAATGAAAATTATCATACTCGGCCAAAACATGCTTTTCACCCTGAAAAGCACATTTTGGCCATAAAAACTGAATATGTCCCCTGCAACCAAACGAACTGTCAGAGACACAAATCTACAATGGACATAGTGTAAAATGGTCCAATTCAAGTAAGTTATTCATTTGGCATCATTCGAAGTGATAGAAATTAAGTTTTAATGTAAATTATCATACTCGGCCAAAACATGCTTTTCAGCCTCTGAAAAGCACATTTTGGCCATAAAAACTGAAAATGTCCCCTGCAACCAAACGAGACACAAATCTACAATGGACATAGTGTAAAATGGTCCAATTCAAGTAAGTTATTCATTTGGCATCATTCGAATGGATAGAAATCAAGTTTTAATGAAAATTGTCATACTCGGCCAAAACATGCTTTTCAGCCCCTGAAAAGCACATTTTGGCCATAAAAACTGAATATGTCCCCTGCAACCAAACGAACTGTCAGAGACACAAATCTACAATGGACATAGTGTAAAATGGCCCAATTCAAGTAAGTTATTCATTTGGCATCATTCGAAGTGATAGAAATTAAGTTTTAATGAAAATTATCATACTCGGCCAAAACATGCTTTTCAGCCTCTGGAAAGCACATTTTGGCCATAAAAACTGAATATGTCCCCTGCAACCAAACGAACTGTCAGAGACACAAATCTACAATGGACATAGTGTAAAATGGTCTAATTCAAGTAAGTTATTCATTTGACATCATTCGAAGTGATAGAAATCAAGTTTTAATGAAAATTATCATACTCGGCCAAAACATGCTTTTCAGCCCCTGAAAAGCACATTTTGGCCATAAAAACTGAATATGTCCCCTGCAACCAAACGAACTGTCAGAGACACAAATCTACAATGGACATAGTGTAAAATGGTCCAATTCAAGTAAGTTATTCATTTGGCATCATTCGAAGTGATAGAAATCAAGTTTTAATGAAAATTATCATACTCGGCCAAAACATGCTTTTCAGCCCCTGAAAAGCACATTTTGGCCATAAAAACTGAAAATGTCCCCTGCAACCAAACGAACTGTCGGAGACACAAATCTACAATGGACATAGTGTAAAATGGTCCAATTCAAGTAAGTTATTCATTTGGCATCATTCGAATGGATAGAAATCAAGTTTTAATGAAAATTATCATACTCGGCCAAAACATGCTTTTCACCCTGAAAAGCACATTTTGGCCATAAAAACTGAATATGTCCCCTGCAACCAAACGAACTGTCAGAGACACAAATCTACAATGGACATAGTGTAAAATGGTCCAATTCAAGTAAGTTATTCATTTGGCATCATTCGAAGTGATAGCAATTAAGTTTTAATGTAAATTATCATACTCGGCCAAAACATGCTTTTCAGCCCCTGAAAAGCACATTTTGGCCATAAAAACTGAAAATGTCTCCTGCAACCAAACGAACTGTCGGAGACACAAATCTACAATGGACATAGGTAAAATGGTCCAATTCAAGTAAGTTATTCATTTGGCATCATTCGAATGGATAGAAATCAAGTTTTAATGAAAATTATCATACTCGGCCAAAACATGCTTTTCAGCCCCTGAAAAGCACATTTTGGCCAAAAAAACTGAATATGTCCCCTGCAACAGAACGAACTGTCAGAGACACAAATCTACAATGGACATAGTGTAAAATGGTCCAATTCAAGTAAGTTATTCATTTGGCATCAATCGAAGTGATAGAAATCAAGTTTTAATGAAAATTATCAAACTCGGCCAAAACATGCTTTTCAGCCCCTGAAAAGCACATTTTGACCATAAAAACTGAAAATGTCCCCTGCAACCAAACAAACTGTCGGAGACACAAATCTACAATGGACATAGTGTAAAATGGTCCAATTCAAGTAAGTTATTCATTTGGCATCATTCAAATGGATAGAAATCAAGTTTTAATGAAAATTATCATACTCGGCCAAAACATGCTTTTCAGCCCCTGAAAAGCACATTTTGGTAATAAAAACTGAAAATGTCCCCTGCAACCAAACAAACTGTCGGAGACACAAATCTACAATGGACATAGTGTAAAATGGTCCAATTCAAGTAAGTTATTCATTTGGCATCATTCGAAGTGATAGAAATCAAGTTTTAATGAAAATTATCATACTCGGCCAAAACATGCTTTTCACCCTGAAAAGCACATTTTGGCCATAAAAACTGAATATGTCTCCTGCAACCAAACGAACTGTCAGAGACACAAATCTACAATGGACATAGTGTAAAATGGTCCAATTCAAGTAAGTTATTCATTTGGCATCATTCGAAGTGATAGAAATTAAGTTTTAATGTAAATTATCATATTCGGCCAAAACATGCTTTTCAGCCTCTGAAAAGCACATTTTGGCCATAAAAACCTAAAATGTCCCCTGCAACCAAACGAACTGTCGGAGACACAAATCTACAATGGACATAGTGTAAAATGGTCCAATTCAAGTAAGTTATTCATTTGGCATCATTCGAATGGATAGAAATCAAGTTTTAATGAAAATTGTCATACTCGGCCAAAACATGCTTTTCAGCCCCTGAAAAGCACATTTTGGCCATAAAAACTGAATATGTCCCCTGCAACCAAACGAACTGTCAGAGACACAAATCTACAATGGACATAGTGTAAAATGGCCCAATTCAAGTAAGTTATTCATTTGGCATCATTCGAAGTGATAGAAATTAAGTTTTAATGAAAATTATCATACTCGGCCAAAACATGCTTTTCAGCCTCTGGAAAGCACATTTTGGCCATAAAAACTGAATATGTCCCCTGCAACCAAACGAACTGTCAGAGACACAAATCTACAATGGACATAGTGTAAAATGGTCTAATTCAAGTAAGTTATTCATTTGACATCATTCGAAGTGATAGAAATCAAGTTTTAATGAAAATTATCATACTCGGCCAAAACATGCTTTTCAGCCCCTGAAAAGCACATTTTGGCCATAAAAACTGAATATGTCCCCTGCAACCAAACGAACTGTCAGAGACACAAATCTACAATGGACATAGTGTAAAATGGTCCAATTCAAGTAAGTTATTCATTTGGCATCATTCGAAGTGATAGAAATCAAGTTTTAATGAAAATTATCATACTCGGCCAAAACATGCTTTTCAGCCCCTGAAAAGCACATTTTGGCCATAAAAACTGAAAATGTCCCCTGCAACCAAACGAACTGTCGGAGACACAAATCTACAATGGACATAGTGTAAAATGGTCCAATTCAAGTAAGTTATTCATTTGGCATCATTCGAATGGATAGAAATCAAGTTTTAATGAAAATTATCATACTCGGCCAAAACATGCTTTTCACCCTGAAAAGCACATTTTGGCCATAAAAACTGAATATGTCCCCTGCAACCAAACGAACTGTCAGAGACACAAATCTACAATGGACATAGTGTAAAATGGTCCAATTCAAGTAAGTTATTCATTTGGCATCATTCGAGTGATAGCAATTAAGTTTTAATGTAAATTATCATACTCGGCCAAAACATGCTTTTCAGCCTCTGAAAAGCACATTTTGGCCACAAAAACTGAAAATGTCCCCTGCAACCAAACGAACTGTCGGAGACACAAATCTACAATGGACATAGTGTAAAATGGTCCAATTCAAGTAAGTTATTCATTTGGCATCATTCGAATGGATAGAAATCAAGTTTTAATGAAAATTATCATACTCGGCCAAAACATGCTTTTCAGCCCCTGAAAAGCACATTTTGGCCATAAAAACTGAATATGTCCCCTGCAACAGAACGAACTGTCAGAGACACAAATCTACAATGGACATAGTGTAAAATGGTCCAATTCAAGTAAGTTATTCATTTGGCATCATTCGAAGTGATAGAAATCAAGTTTTAATGAAAATTACCATACTCGGCCAAAACATGCTTTTCAGCCCCTGAAAAGCACATTTTGGCCTTAAAAACTGAATATGTCCCCTGCAACCAAACGAACTGTCAGAGATACAAATCTACAATGGACATAGTGTAAAATGGTCCAATTCAAGTAAATTATTCATTTGGCATCATTCGAAGTTATAGAAATTAAGTTTTAATGAAAATTATCATACTCGGCCAAAACATGCTTTTCAGCCTCTGAAAAGCACATTTTGGCCATAAAAACTGAAAATGTCCCCTGCAACCAAACGAACTGTCGGAGACACAAATCTACAATGGACATAGTGTAAAATGGTCCAATTCAAGTAAGTTATTTATTTGGCATCATTCGAAGTGATAGAAATCAAGTTTTAATGAAACTTGGCCAAAACATGCTTTTCAGCCCCTGAAAAGCACATTTTGGCCATAAAAACTGAATATGTTCCCTGCAACCAAACGAACTGTCAGAGACACAAATCTACAATGGACATAGTGTAAAATGGTCCACAATTCAAGTAAGTTATTCATTTGGCATCATTCGAAGTGATAGAAATTAAGTTTTAATTTAAATTATCATACTCGGCCAAAACATGCTTTTCAGCCTCTGAAAAGCACATTTTGGCCATAAAAACTGAAAATGTCCCCTGCAACCAAACGAACTGTCGGAGACACAAATCTACAATGGACATAGTGTAAAATGGTCCAATTCAAATAAGTTATTCATTTGGCATCATTCGAAGTGATAGAAATCAAGTTTTAATGAAAATTATCATACTCGGCCAAAACATGCTTTTCAGCCTCTGAAAAGCACATTTTGGCCATAAAAACTGAAAATGTCCCCTGCAACCAAACGAACTGTCGGAGACACAAATCTACAATGGACATAGTGTAAAATGGTCCAATTCAAGTAAGTTATTCATTTGGCATCAATCGAAGTGATAGAAATCAAGTTTTAATGAAAATTATCAAACTCGGCCAAAACATGCTTTTCAGCCCCTGAAAAGCACATTTTGGCCATAAAAACTGAATATGTCCCCTGCAACCAAACGAACTGTCAGAGACACAAATCTACAATGGACATAGTGTAAAATGGTCCAATTCAAGTAAGTTATTCATTTGGCATCATTCAAATGGATAGAAATCAAGTTTTAATGAAAATTATCATACTCGGCCAAAACATGCTTTTCAGCCCCTGAAAAGCACATTTTGACCATAAAAACTGAAAATGTCCCCTGCAACCAAACAAACTGTCGGAGACACAAATCTACAATGGACATAGTGTAAAATGGTCCAATTCAAGTAAGTTATTCATTTGGCATCATTCAAATGGATAGAAATCAAGTTTTAATGAAAATTATCATACTCGGCCAAAACATGCTTTTCAGCCCCTGAAAAGCACATTTTGGCAATAAAAACTGAAAATGTCCCCTGCAACCAAACAAACTGTCGGAGACACAAATCTACAATGGACATAGTGTAAAATGGTCCAGTTCAAGTAAGTTATTCATTTGGCATCATTCGAAGTGATAGAAATCAAGTTTTAATGAAAATTATCATATTCGGCCAAAACATGCTTTTCAGCCCCTGAAAAGCACATTTTGGCCATAAAAACTGAAAATGTCCCCTGCAACCAAACGAACTGTCGGAGACACAAATCTACAATGGACATAGTGTAAAATGGTCCAATTCAAGTAAGTTATTCATTTGGTATCATTCGAAGTGATAGAAATCAAGTTTTAATGAAAATTATCATACTCGGCCAAAACATGCTTTTCAGCCTCTGAAAAGCACATTTTGGCCATAAAAACTGAAAATGTCCCCTGCAACCAAACGAACTGTCGGAGACACAAATCTACAATGGACATAGTGTAAAATGGTCCAATTCAAGTAAGTTATTCATTTGGCATCATTCGAATGGATAGAAATCAAGTTTTAATGAAAATTATCATACTCGGCCAAAACATGCTTTTCAGCCTCTGAAAAGCACATTTTGGCCATAAAAACTGAATATGTCCCCTGCAACAGATCGAACTGTCAGAGACACAAATCTACAATGGATATAGTGTAAAATGGTCCAATTCAAGTAAGTTATTCATTTGGCATCATTCAAATGGATAGAAATCAAGTTTTAATGAAAATTATCATACTCGGCCAAAACATGCTTTTCAGCCCCTGAAAAGCACATTTTGGCCATAAAAACTGAAAATGTCCCCTGCAACCAAACAAACTGTCGGAGACACAAATCTACAATGGACATAGTGTAAAATGGTCCAATTCAAGTGAGTTATTCATTTGGCATCATTCGAAGTGATAGAAATCAAGTTTTAATGAAAATTATCATATTCGGCCAAAACATGCTTTTCATTCCCTGAAAAGCACATTTTGGCCATAAAAACTGAAAATGTCCCCTGCAACCAAACGAACTGTCGGAGACACAAATCTACAATGGACATAGTGTAAAATGGTCCAATTCGAGTAAGTTATTCATTTGGCATCATTCGAAGTGATAGAAATCAAGTTTTAATGAAAATTATCATACTCGGCCAAAACATGCTTTTCAGCCCCTGAAAAGCACATTTTGGCCATAAAAACTGAATATGTCCCCTGCAACCAAACGAACTGTCGGAGACACAAATCTACAATGGACATAGTGTAAAATGGTCCAATTCAAGTAAGTTATTCATTTGGCATCATTCGAAGTGATAGAAATCAAGTTTTAATGAAAATTATCATACTCGGCCAAAACATGCTTTTCAGCCCCTGAAAAGCACATTTTGGCCATAAAAACTTAATATGTCCACTGCAACCAAACGAACTGTCAGAGACACAAATCTACAATGGACATAGTGTAAAATGGTCCAATTCAAGTAAGTTATTCATTTGGCATCATTCGAAGTGATAGAAATTAAGTTTTAATGAAAATTATCATACTCGGCCAAAACATGCTTTTCAGCCTCTGAAAAGCACATTTTGGCCATAAAAACTGAAAATGTCCCCTGCAACCAAACGAACTGTCGGAGACACAAATCTACAATGGACATAGTGTAAAATGGTCCAATTCAAGTAAGTTATTCATTTGGCATCATTCGAATGGATAGAAATCAAGTTTTAATGAAAATTATCATACTCGGCCAAAACATGCTTTTCACCCTGAAAAGCACATTTTGGCCATAAAAACTGAATATGTCCCCTGCAACCAAACGAACTGTCAGAGACACAAATCTACAATGGACATAGTGTAAAATGGTCCAATTCAAGTAAGTTATTCATTTGGCATCATTCGAAGTGATAGAAATTAAGTTTTAATGTAAATTATCATACTCGGCCAAAACATGCTTTTCAGCCTCTGAAAAGCACATTTTGGCCATAAAAACTGAAAATGTCCCCTGCAACCAAACGAGACACAAATCTACAATGGACATAGTGTAAAATGGTCCAATTCAAGTAAGTTATTCATTTGGCATCATTCGAATGGATAGAAATCAAGTTTTAATGAAAATTGTCATACTCGGCCAAAACATGCTTTTCAGCCCCTGAAAAGCACATTTTGGCCATAAAAACTGAATATGTCCCCTGCAACCAAACGAACTGTCAGAGACACAAATCTACAATGGACATAGTGTAAAATGGCCCAATTCAAGTAAGTTATTCATTTGGCATCATTCGAAGTGATAGAAATTAAGTTTTAATGAAAATTATCATACTCGGCCAAAACATGCTTTTCAGCCTCTGGAAAGCACATTTTGGCCATAAAAACTGAATATGTCCCCTGCAACCAAACGAACTGTCAGAGACACAAATCTACAATGGACATAGTGTAAAATGGTCTAATTCAAGTAAGTTATTCATTTGACATCATTCGAAGTGATAGAAATCAAGTTTTAATGAAAATTATCATACTCGGCCAAAACATGCTTTTCAGCCCCTGAAAAGCACATTTTGGCCATAAAAACTGAATATGTCCCCTGCAACCAAACGAACTGTCAGAGACACAAATCTACAATGGACATAGTGTAAAATGGTCCAATTCAAGTAAGTTATTCATTTGGCATCATTCGAAGTGATAGAAATCAAGTTTTAATGAAAATTATCATACTCGGCCAAAACATGCTTTTCAGCCCCTGAAAAGCACATTTTGGCCATAAAAACTGAAAATGTCCCCTGCAACCAAACGAACTGTCGGAGACACAAATCTACAATGGACATAGTGTAAAATGGTCCAATTCAAGTAAGTTATTCATTTGGCATCATTCGAATGGATAGAAATCAAGTTTTAATGAAAATTATCATACTCGGCCAAAACATGCTTTTCACCCTGAAAAGCACATTTTGGCCATAAAAACTGAATATGTCCCCTGCAACCAAACGAACTGTCAGAGACACAAATCTACAATGGACATAGTGTAAAATGGTCCAATTCAAGTAAGTTATTCATTTGGCATCATTCGAAGTGATAGCAATTAAGTTTTAATGTAAATTATCATACTCGGCCAAAACATGCTTTTCAGCCCCTGAAAAGCACATTTTGGCCATAAAAACTGAAAATGTCCCCTGCAACCAAACGAACTGTCGAAAACACAAATCTACAATGGACATAGGTAAAATGGTCCAATTCAAGTAAGTTATTCATTTGGCATCATTCGAATGGATAGAAATCAAGTTTTAATGAAAATTATCATACTCGGCCAAAACATGCTTTTCAGCCCCTGAAAAGCACATTTTGGCCAAAAAAACTGAATATGTCCCCTGCAACAGAACGAACTGTCAGAGACACAAATCTACAATGGACATAGTGTAAAATGGTCCAATTCAAGTAAGTTATTCATTTGGCATCATTCGAAGTGATAGAAATCAAGTTTTAATGAAAATTATCATATTCGGCCAAAACATGCTTTTCAGCCCCTGAAAAGCACATTTTGGCCATAAAAACTGAAAATGTCCCCTGCAACCAAACGAACTGTCGGAGACACAAATCTACAATGGACATAGTGTAAAATGGTCCAATTCAAGTAAGTTATTCATTTGGTATCATTCGAAGTGATAGAAATCAAGTTTTAATGAAAATTATCATACTCGGCCAAAACATGCTTTTCAGCCCCTGAAAAGCACATTTTGGCCATAAAAACTTAATATGTCCCCTGCAACCAAACGAACTGTCAGAGACACAAATCTACAATGGACATAGTGTAAAATGGTCCAATTCAAGTAAGTTATTCATTTGGCATCATTCGAAGTGATAGAAATTAAGTTTTAATGAAAATTATCATACTCGGCCAACACATGCTTTTCAGCCTCTGAAAAGCACATTTTGGCCATAAAAACTGAAAATGTCCCCTGCAACCAAACGAACTGTCGGAGACACAAATCTACAATGGACATAGTGTAAAATGGTCCAATTCAAGTAAGTTATTCATTTGGCATCATTCGAATGGATAGAAATCAAGTTTTAATGAAAATTATCATACTCTGCCAAAACATGCTTTTCAGCCTCTGAAAAGCACATTTTGGCCATAAAAACTGAATATGTCCCCTGCAACCAAACGAACTGTCAGAGACACAAATCTACAATGGACATAGTGTAAAATGGTCCAATTCAAGTAAGTTATTCATTTGGCATCATTCGAAGTGATAGAAATCAAGTTTTAATGAAACTCGGCCAAAACATGCTTTTCAGCCCCTGAAAAGCACATTTTGGCCATAAAAACTGAAAATGTCCCCTGCAACCAAACGAACTGTCGGAGACACAAATCTACAATGGACATAGTGTAAAATGGTCCAATTCAAGTAAGTTATTCATTTGGCATCATTCGAATGGATAGAAATCAAGTTTTAATGAAAATTATCATACTCGGCCAAAACATGCTTTTCACCCTGAAAAGCACATTTTGGCCATAAAAACTGAATATGTCCCCTGCAACCAAACGAACTGTCAGAGACACAAATCTACAATGGACATAGTGTAAAATGGTCCAATTCAAGTAAGTTATTCATTTGGCATCATTCGAAGTGATAGCAATTAAGTTTTAATGTAAATTATCATACTCGGCCAAAACATGCTTTTCAGCCTCTGAAAAGCACATTTTGGCCACAAAAACTGAAAATGTCCCCTGCAACCAAACGAACTGTCGGAGACACAAATCTACAATGGACATAGTGTAAAATGGTCCAATTCAAGTAAGTTATTCATTTGGCATCATTCGAATGGATAGAAATCAAGTTTTAATGAAAATTATCATACTCGGCCAAAACATGCTTTTCAGCCCCTGAAAAGCACATTTTGGCCATAAAAACTGAATATGTCCCCTGCAACAGAACGAACTGTCAGAGACACAAATCTACAATGGACATAGTGTAAAATGGTCCAATTCAAGTAAGTTATTCATTTGGCATCATTCGAAGTGATAGAAATCAAGTTTTAATGAAAATTACCATACTCGGCCAAAACATGCTTTTCAGCCCCTGAAAAGCACATTTTGGCCTTAAAAACTGAATATGTCCCCTGCAACCAAACGAACTGTCAGAGATACAAATCTACAATGGACATAGTGTAAAATGGTCCAATTCAAGTAAATTATTCATTTGGCATCATTCGAAGTTATAGAAATTAAGTTTTAATGAAAATTATCATACTCGGCCAAAACATGCTTTTCAGCCTCTGAAAAGCACATTTTGGCCATACAAACTGAAAATGTCCCCTGCAACTAAACGAACTGTCGGAGACACAAATCTACAATGGACATAGTGTAAAATGGTCCAATTCAAGTAAGTTATTTATTTGGCATCATTCGAAGTGATAGAAATCAAGTTTTAATGAAACTCGGCCAAAACATGCTTTTCAGCCCCTGAAAAGCACATTTTGGCCATCAAAACTGAATATGTTCCCTGCAACCAAACGAACTGTCAGAGACACAAATCTACAATGGACATAGTGTAAAATGGTCCACAATTCAAGTAAGTTATTCATTTGGCATCATTCGAAGTGATAGAAATTAAGTTTTAATGTAAATTATCATACTCGGCCAAAACATGCTTTTCAGCCTCTGAAAAGCACATTTTGGCCATAAAAACTGAAAATGTCCCCTGCAACCAAACGAACTGTCGGAGACACAAATCTACAATGGACATAGTGTAAAATGGTCCAATTCAAGTAAGTTATTCATTTGGCATCAATCGAAGTGATAAAAATCAAGTTTTAATGAAAATTATCAAACTCGGCCAAAACATGCTTTTCAGCCCCTGAAAAGCACATTTTGGCCATAAAAACTGAATATGTCCCCTGCAACCAAACGAACTGTCAGAGACACAAATCTACAATGGACATAGTGTAAAATGGTCCAATTCAAGTAAGTTATTCATTTGGCATCATTCAAATGGATAGAAATCAAGTTTTAATGAAAATTATCATACTCGGCCAAAACATGCTTTTCAGCCCCTGAAAAGCACATTTTGGCCATAAAAACTGAAAATGTCCCCTGCAACCAAACAAACTGTCGGAGACACAAATCTACAATGGACATAGTGTAAAATGGTCCAATTCAAGTAAGTTATTCATTTGGCATCATTCAAATGGATAGAAATCAAGTTTTAATGAAAATTATCATACTCGGCCAAAACATGCTTTTCAGCCCCTGAAAAGCACATTTTGGCCATAAAAACTGAATATGTCCCCTGCAACCAAACGAACTGTCAGAGACACAAATCTACAATGGACATAGTGTAAAATGGCCCAATTCAAGTAAGTTATTCATTTGGCATCATTCGAAGTGATAGAAATTAAGTTTTAATGAAAATTATCATACTCGGCCAAAACATGCTTTTCAGCCTCTGGAAAGCACATTTTGGCCATAAAAACTGAATATGTCCCCTGCAACCAAACGAACTGTCAGAGACACAAATCTACAATGGACATAGTGTAAAATGGTCTAATTCAAGTAAGTTATTCATTTGACATCATTCGAAGTGATAGAAATCAAGTTTTAATGAAAATTATCATACTCGGCCAAAACATGCTTTTCAGCCCCTGAAAAGCACATTTTGGCCATAAAAACTGAATATGTCCCCTGCAACCAAACGAACTGTCAGAGACACAAATCTACAATGGACATAGTGTAAAATGGTCCAATTCAAGTAAGTTATTCATTTGGCATCATTCGAAGTGATAGAAATCAAGTTTTAATGAAAATTATCATACTCGGCCAAAACATGCTTTTCAGCCCCTGAAAAGCACATTTTGGCCATAAAAACTGAAAATGTCCCCTGCAACCAAACGAACTGTCGGAGACACAAATCTACAATGGACATAGTGTAAAATGGTCCAATTCAAGTAAGTTATTCATTTGGCATCATTCGAATGGATAGAAATCAAGTTTTAATGAAAATTATCATACTCGGCCAAAACATGCTTTTCACCCTGAAAAGCACATTTTGGCCATAAAAACTGAATATGTCCCCTGCAACCAAACGAACTGTCAGAGACACAAATCTACAATGGACATAGTGTAAAATGGTCCAATTCAAGTAAGTTATTCATTTGGCATCATTCGAAGTGATAGCAATTAAGTTTTAATGTAAATTATCATACTCGGCCAAAACATGCTTTTCAGCCCCTGAAAAGCACATTTTGGCCATAAAAACTGAAAATGTCCCCTGCAACCAAACGAACTGTCGAAAACACAAATCTACAATGGACATAGGTAAAATGGTCCAATTCAAGTAAGTTATTCATTTGGCATCATTCGAATGGATAGAAATCAAGTTTTAATGAAAATTATCATACTCGGCCAAAACATGCTTTTCAGCCCCTGAAAAGCACATTTTGGCCAAAAAAACTGAATATGTCCCCTGCAACAGAACGAACTGTCAGAGACACAAATCTACAATGGACATAGTGTAAAATGGTCCAATTCAAGTAAGTTATTCATTTGGCATCATTCGAAGTGATAGAAATCAAGTTTTAATGAAAATTATCATATTCGGCCAAAACATGCTTTTCAGCCCCTGAAAAGCACATTTTGGCCATAAAAACTGAAAATGTCCCCTGCAACCAAACGAACTGTCGGAGACACAAATCTACAATGGACATAGTGTAAAATGGTCCAATTCAAGTAAGTTATTCATTTGGTATCATTCGAAGTGATAGAAATCAAGTTTTAATGAAAATTATCATACTCGGCCAAAACATGCTTTTCAGCCCCTGAAAAGCACATTTTGGCCATAAAAACTTAATATGTCCCCTGCAACCAAACGAACTGTCAGAGACACAAATCTACAATGGACATAGTGTAAAATGGTCCAATTCAAGTAAGTTATTCATTTGGCATCATTCGAAGTGATAGAAATTAAGTTTTAATGAAAATTATCATACTCGGCCAACACATGCTTTTCAGCCTCTGAAAAGCACATTTTGGCCATAAAAACTGAAAATGTCCCCTGCAACCAAACGAACTGTCGGAGACACAAATCTACAATGGACATAGTGTAAAATGGTCCAATTCAAGTAAGTTATTCATTTGGCATCATTCGAATGGATAGAAATCAAGTTTTAATGAAAATTATCATACTCTGCCAAAACATGCTTTTCAGCCTCTGAAAAGCACATTTTGGCCATAAAAACTGAATATGTCCCCTGCAACCAAACGAACTGTCAGAGACACAAATCTACAATGGACATAGTGTAAAATGGTCCAATTCAAGTAAGTTATTCATTTGGCATCATTCGAAGTGATAGAAATCAAGTTTTAATGAAACTCGGCCAAAACATGCTTTTCAGCCCCTGAAAAGCACATTTTGGCCATAAAAACTGAAAATGTCCCCTGCAACCAAACGAACTGTCGGAGACACAAATCTACAATGGACATAGTGTAAAATGGTCCAATTCAAGTAAGTTATTCATTTGGCATCATTCGAATGGATAGAAATCAAGTTTTAATGAAAATTATCATACTCGGCCAAAACATGCTTTTCACCCTGAAAAGCACATTTTGGCCATAAAAACTGAATATGTCCCCTGCAACCAAACGAACTGTCAGAGACACAAATCTACAATGGACATAGTGTAAAATGGTCCAATTCAAGTAAGTTATTCATTTGGCATCATTCGAAGTGATAGCAATTAAGTTTTAATGTAAATTATCATACTCGGCCAAAACATGCTTTTCAGCCTCTGAAAAGCACATTTTGGCCACAAAAACTGAAAATGTCCCCTGCAACCAAACGAACTGTCGGAGACACAAATCTACAATGGACATAGTGTAAAATGGTCCAATTCAAGTAAGTTATTCATTTGGCATCATTCGAATGGATAGAAATCAAGTTTTAATGAAAATTATCATACTCGGCCAAAACATGCTTTTCAGCCCCTGAAAAGCACATTTTGGCCATAAAAACTGAATATGTCCCCTGCAACAGAACGAACTGTCAGAGACACAAATCTACAATGGACATAGTGTAAAATGGTCCAATTCAAGTAAGTTATTCATTTGGCATCATTCGAAGTGATAGAAATCAAGTTTTAATGAAAATTACCATACTCGGCCAAAACATGCTTTTCAGCCCCTGAAAAGCACATTTTGGCCTTAAAAACTGAATATGTCCCCTGCAACCAAACGAACTGTCAGAGATACAAATCTACAATGGACATAGTGTAAAATGGTCCAATTCAAGTAAATTATTCATTTGGCATCATTCGAAGTTATAGAAATTAAGTTTTAATGAAAATTATCATACTCGGCCAAAACATGCTTTTCAGCCTCTGAAAAGCACATTTTGGCCATACAAACTGAAAATGTCCCCTGCAACTAAACGAACTGTCGGAGACACAAATCTACAATGGACATAGTGTAAAATGGTCCAATTCAAGTAAGTTATTTATTTGGCATCATTCGAAGTGATAGAAATCAAGTTTTAATGAAACTCGGCCAAAACATGCTTTTCAGCCCCTGAAAAGCACATTTTGGCCATCAAAACTGAATATGTTCCCTGCAACCAAACGAACTGTCAGAGACACAAATCTACAATGGACATAGTGTAAAATGGTCCACAATTCAAGTAAGTTATTCATTTGGCATCATTCGAAGTGATAGAAATTAAGTTTTAATGTAAATTATCATACTCGGCCAAAACATGCTTTTCAGCCTCTGAAAAGCACATTTTGGCCATAAAAACTGAAAATGTCCCCTGCAACCAAACGAACTGTCGGAGACACAAATCTACAATGGACATAGTGTAAAATGGTCCAATTCAAGTAAGTTATTCATTTGGCATCAATCGAAGTGATAAAAATCAAGTTTTAATGAAAATTATCAAACTCGGCCAAAACATGCTTTTCAGCCCCTGAAAAGCACATTTTGGCCATAAAAACTGAATATGTCCCCTGCAACCAAACGAACTGTCAGAGACACAAATCTACAATGGACATAGTGTAAAATGGTCCAATTCAAGTAAGTTATTCATTTGGCATCATTCAAATGGATAGAAATCAAGTTTTAATGAAAATTATCATACTCGGCCAAAACATGCTTTTCAGCCCCTGAAAAGCACATTTTGGCCATAAAAACTGAAAATGTCCCCTGCAACCAAACAAACTGTCGGAGACACAAATCTACAATGGACATAGTGTAAAATGGTCCAATTCAAGTAAGTTATTCATTTGGCATCATTCAAATGGATAGAAATCAAGTTTTAATGAAAATTATCATACTCGGCCAAAACATGCTTTTCAGCCCCTGAAAAGCACATTTTGGCAATAAAAACTGAAAATGTCCCCTGCAACCAAACAAACTGTCGGAGACACAAATCTACAATGGACATAGGTAAAATGGTCCAATTCAAGTAAGTTATTCATTTGGCATCATTCGAAGTGATAGAAATCAAGTTTTAATGAAAATTATCATATTCGGCCAAAACATGCTTTTCAGCCCCTGAAAAGCACATTTTGGCCATAAAAACTGAAAATGTCCCCTGCAACCAAACGAACTATCGGAGACACAAATCTACAATGGACATAGTGTAAAATGGTCCAATTCAAATAAGTTATTCATTTGGCATCATTCGAAGTGATAGAAATCAAGTTTTAATGAAAATTATCATACTCGGCCAAAACATGCTTTTCAGCCCCTGAAAAGCACATTTTGGCTATAAAAACTGAATATGTCCCCTGAAACCAAACGAACTGTCAGAGACACAAATCTACAATGGACATAGTGTAAAATGGTCCAATTCAAGCAAATTATTCATTTGGCATCATTCGAAGTGATAGAAATCAAGTTTTAATGAAAATTATCATACTCGGCCAAAACATGCTTTTCAGCCTCTGAAAAGCACATTTTGGCCATAAAAACTGAAAATGTCCCCTGCAACCAAACGAACTGTCGGAGACACAAATCTACAATGGACATAGTGTAAAATGGTCCAATTCAAGTAAGTTATTCATTTGGCATCAATCGAAGTGATAGAAATCAAGTTTTAATGAAAATTATCAAACTCGGCCAAAACATGCTTTTCAGCCCCTGAAAAGCACATTTTGGCCATAAAAACTGAATATGTCCCCTGCAACCAAACGAACTGTCAGAGACACAAATCTACAATGGACATAGTGTAAAATGGTCCAATTCAAGTAAGTTATTCATTTGGCATCATTCGAAGTGATAGAAATTTAGTTTTAATGAAAATTATCATACTCTGCCAAAACATGCTATTCAGCCTTTGAAAAGCACATTTTGGCCATAAAAACTGAAAATGTCCCCTGCAACCAAACGAACTGTCGGAGACAGAAATCTACAATGGACATAGTGTAAAATGGTCCAATTCAAGTAAGTTATTCATTTGGCATCATTCGAAGTGATAGAAATCAAGTTTTAATGAAAATTATCATACTCGGCCAAAACATGCTTTTCAGCCTCTGAAAAGCACATTTTGGCCATAAAAACTGAATATGTCCCCTGCAACCAAACGAACTGTCAGAGACACAAATCTACAATGGACATAGTGTAAAATGGTCCAATTCAAGTAAGTTATTCATTTGGCATCATTCGAAGTGATAGAAATTAAGTTTTAATGTAAATTATCATACTCGGCCAAAACATGCTTTTCAGCCTCTGAAAAGCACATTTTGGCCATAAAAACTGAAAATGTCCCCTGCAACCAAACGAACTGTCGGAGACACAAATCTACAATGGACATAGTGTAAAATGGTCCAATTCAAGTAAGTTATTCATTTGGCATCATTCGAATGGATAGAAATCAAGTTTTAATGAAAATTATCATACTCGGCCAAAACATGCTTTTCAGCCCCTGAAAAGCACATTTTGGCCATAAAAACTGAATATGTCCCCTGCAACTGAACGAACTGTCAGAGACACAAATCTACAATGGACATAGTGTAAAATGGTCCAATTCAAGTAAGTTATTCATTTGGCATCATTCGAAGTGATAGAAATTAAGTTTTAATGAAAATTATCATACTCGGCCAAAACATGCTTTTCAGCCTCTGAAAAGCACATTTTGGCCATAAAAACTGAAAATGTCCCCTGCAACCAAACGAACTGTCGGAGACACAAATCTACAATAGACATAGTGTAAAATGGTCCAATTCAAGTAAGTTATTTATTTGGCATCATTCGAAGTGATAGAAATCAAGTTTTAATGAAACTCGGCCAAAACATGCTTTTCAGCCCCTGAAAAGCACATTTTGGCCATAAAAACTGAATATGTTCCCTGCAACCAAACGAACTGTCGGAGACACAAATCTACAATGGACATAGTGTAAAATGGTCCAATTCAAGTAAGTTATTCATTTGGCATCAATCGAAGTGATAGAAATCAAGTTTTAATGAAAATTATCAAACTCGGCCAAAACATGCTTTTCAGCCCCTGAAAAGCACATTTTGGCCATAAAAACTGAATATGTCCCCTGCAACCAAACGAACTGTCAGAGACACAAATCTACAATGGACATAGTGTAAAATGGTCCAATTCAAGTAAGTTATTCATTTGGCATCATTCGAAGTGATAGAAATTTAGTTTTAATGAAAATTATCATACTCTGCCAAAACATGCTATTCAGCCTTTGAAAAGCACATTTTGGCCATAAAAACTGAAAATGTCCCCTGCAACCAAACGAACTGTCGGAGACAGAAATCTACAATGGACATAGTGTAAAATGGTCCAATTCAAGTAAGTTATTCATTTGGCATCATTCGAAGTGATAGAAATCAAGTTTTAATGAAAATTATCATACTCGGCCAAAACATGCTTTTCAGCCTCTGAAAAGCACATTTTGGCCATAAAAACTGAATATGTCCCCTGCAACCAAACGAACTGTCAGAGACACAAATCTACAATGGACATAGTGTAAAATGGTCCAATTCAAGTAAGTTATTCATTTGGCATCATTCGAAGTGATAGAAATTAAGTTTTAATGTAAATTATCATACTCGGCCAAAACATGCTTTTCAGCCTCTGAAAAGCACATTTTGGCCATAAAAACTGAAAATGTCCCCTGCAACCAAACGAACTGTCGGAGACACAAATCTACAATGGACATAGTGTAAAATGGTCCAATTCAAGTAAGTTATTCATTTGGCATCATTCGAATGGATAGAAATCAAGTTTTAATGAAAATTATCATACTCGGCCAAAACATGCTTTTCAGCCCCTGAAAAGCACATTTTGGCCATAAAAACTGAATATGTCCCCTGCAACTGAACGAACTGTCAGAGACACAAATCTACAATGGACATAGTGTAAAATGGTCCAATTCAAGTAAGTTATTCATTTGGCATCATTCGAAGTGATAGAAATTAAGTTTTAATGAAAATTATCATACTCGGCCAAAACATGCTTTTCAGCCTCTGAAAAGCACATTTTGGCCATAAAAACTGAAAATGTCCCCTGCAACCAAACGAACTGTCGGAGACACAAATCTACAATGGACATAGTGTAAAATGGTCCAATTCAAGTAAGTTATTTATTTGGCATCATTCGAAGTGATAGAAATCAAGTTTTAATGAAACTCGGCCAAAACATGCTTTTCAGCCCCTGAAAAGCACATTTTGGCCATAAAAACTGAATATGTTCCCTGCAACCAAACGAACTGTCAGAGACACAAATCTACAATGGACATAGTGTAAAATGGTCCAATTCAAGTAAGTTATTCATTTGGCATCATTCGAATGGATAGAAATCAAGTTTTAATGAAAATTATCATACTCGGCCAAAACATGCTTTTCACCCTGAAAAGCACATTTTGGCCATAAAAACTGAATATGTCCCCTGCAACCAAACGAACTGTCAGAGACACAAATCTACAATGGACATAGTGTAAAATGGTCCAATTGGAGTAAGTTATTCATTTGGCATCATTCGAAGTGATAGAAATTAAGTTTTAATGTAAATTATCATACTCGGCCAAAACATGCTTTTCAGCCCCTGAAAAGCACATTTTGGCCATAAAAACTTAATATGTCCCCTGCAACCAAACGAACTGTCAGAGACACAAATCTACAATGGACATAGTGTAAAATGGTCCAATTCAAGTAAGTTATTCATTTGGCATCATTCGAAGTGATAGAAATTAAGTTTTAATGAAAATTATCATACTCGGCCAAAACATGCTTTTCAGCCTCTGAAAAGCACATTTTGGCCATAAAAACTGAAAATGTCCCCTGCAACCAAACGAACTGTCGGAGACACAAATCTACAATGGACATAGTGTAAAATGGTCCAATTCAAGTAAGTTATTCATTTGGCATCATTCGAATGGATAGAAATCAAGTTTTAATGAAAATTATCATACTCGGCCAAAACATGCTTTTCACCCTGAAAAGCACATTTTGGCCATAAAAACTGAATATGTCCCCTGCAACCAAACGAACTGTCAGAGACACAAATCTACAATGGACATAGTGTAAAATGGTCCAATTCAAGTAAGTTATTCATTTGGCATCATTCGAAGTGATAGAAATTAAGTTTTAATGTAAATTATCATACTCGGCCAAAACATGCTTTTCAGCCTCTGAAAAGCACATTTTGGCCATAAAAACTGAAAATGTACCCTGCAACCAAACGAACTGTCGGAGACACAAATCTACAATGGACATAGTGTAAAATGGTCCAATTCAAGTAAGTTATTCATTTGGCATCATTCGAATGGATAGAAATCAAGTTTTAATGAAAATTATCATACTCGGCCAAAACATGCTTTTCAGCCTCTGAAAAGCACATTTTGGCCATAAAAACTGAATATGTCCCCTGCAACAGAACGAACTGTCAGAGACACAAATCTACAATGGACATAGTGTAAAATGGTCCAATTCAAGTAAGTTATTCATTTGGCATCATTCGAAGTGATAGAAATTAAGTTTTAATGTAAATTATCATACTCGGCCAAAACATGCTTTTCAGCCTCTGAAAAGCACATTTTGGCCATAAAAACTGAAAATGTCCCCTGCAACCAAACGAACTGTCGGAGACACAAATCTACAATGGACATAGTGTAAAATGGTCCAATTCAAATAAGTTATTCATTTGGCGTCATTCGAAGTGATAGAAATCAAGTTTTAATGAAAATTATCATACTCGGCCAAAACATGCTTTTCAGCCCCTGAAAAGCACATTTTGGCTATAAAAACTGAATATGTCCCCTGAAACCAAACGAACTGTCAGAGACACAAATCTACAATGGACATAGTGTAAAATGGTCCAATTCAAGCAAATTATTCATTTGGCATCATTCGAAGTGATAGAAATCAAGTTTTAATGAAAATTAACATACTCGGCCAAAACATGCTTTTCAGCCTCTGAAAAGCACATTTTGGCCATAAAAACTGAAAATGTCCCCTGCAACCAAACGAACTGTCGGAGACACAAATCTACAATGGACATAGTGTAAAATGGTCCAATTCAAGTAAGTTATTCATTTGGCATCAATCGAAGTGATAGAAATCAAGTTTTAATGAAAATTATCAAACTCGGCCAAAACATGCTTTTCAGCCCCTGAAAAGCACATTTTGGCCATAAAAACTGAATATGTCCCCTGCAACCAAACGAACTGTCAGAGACACAAATCTACAATGGACATAGTGTAAAATGGTCCAATTCAAGTAAGTTATTCATTTGGCATCATTCGAAGTGATAGAAATTTAGTTTTAATGAAAATTATCATACTCTGCCAAAACATGCTATTCAGCCTTTGAAAAGCACATTTTGGCCATAAAAACTGAAAATGTCCCCTGCAACCAAACGAACTGTCGGAGACACAAATCTACAATGGACATAGTGTAAAATGGTCCAATTCAAGTAAGTTATTCATTTGGCATCATTCGAAGTGATAGAAATTAAGTTTTAATGTAAATTATCATACTCGGCCAAAACATGCTTTTCAGCCTCTGAAAAGCACATTTTGGCCATAAAAACTGAAAATGTCCCCTGCAACCAAACGAACTGTCGGAGACACAAATCTACAATGGACATAGTGTAAAATGGTCCAATTCAAGTAAGTTATTCATTTGGCATCATTCGAATGGATAGAAATCAAGTTTTAATGAAAATTATCATACTCGGCCAAAACATGCTTTTCAGCCCCTGAAAAGCACATTTTGGCCATAAAAACTGAATATGTCCCCTGCAACAGAACGAACTGTCAGAGACACAAATCTACAATGGACATAGTGTAAAATGGTCCAATTCAAGTAAGTTATTCATTTGGCATCATTCGAAGTGATAGAAATCAAGTTTTAATGAAAATTACCATACTCGGCCAAAACATGCTTTTCAGCCCCTGAAAAGCACATTTTGGCCTTAAAAACTGAATATGTCCCCTGCAACCAAACGAACTGTCAGAGATACAAATCTACAATGGACATAGTGTAAAATGGTCCAATTCAAGTAAATTATTCATTTGGCATCATTCGAAGTTATAGAAATTAAGTTTTAATGAAAATTATCATACTCGGCCAAAACATGCTTTTCAGCCTCTGAAAAGCACATTTTGGCCATACAAACTGAAAATGTCCCCTGCAACTAAACGAACTGTCGGAGACACAAATCTACAATGGACATAGTGTAAAATGGTCCAATTCAAGTAAGTTATTTATTTGGCATCATTCGAAGTGATAGAAATCAAGTTTTAATGAAACTCGGCCAAAACATGCTTTTCAGCCCCTGAAAAGCACATTTTGGCCATAAAAACTGAATATGTTCCCTGCAACCAAACGAACTGTCAGAGACACAAATCTACAATGGACATAGTGTAAAATGGTCCACAATTCAAGTAAGTTATTCATTTGGCATCATTCGAAGTGATAGAAATTAAGTTTTAATGTAAATTATCATACTCGGCCAAAACATGCTTTTCAGCCTCTGAAAAGCACATTTTGGCCATAAAAACTGAAAATGTCCCCTGCAACCAAACGAACTGTCGGAGACACAAATCTACAATGGACATAGTGTAAAATGGTCCAATTCAAATAAGTTATTCATTTGGCATCATTCGAAGTGATAGAAATCAAGTTTTAATGAAAATTATCATACTCGGCCAAAACATGCTTTTCAGCCTCTGAAAAGCACATTTTGGCCATAAAAACTGAAAATGTCCCCTGCAACCAAACGAACTGTCGGAGACACAAATCTACAATGGACATAGTGTAAAATGGTCCAATTCAAGTAAGTTATTCATTTGGCATCAATCGAAGTGATAAAAATCAAGTTTTAATGAAAATTATCAAACTCGGCCAAAACATGCTTTTCAGCCCCTGAAAAGCACATTTTGGCCATAAAAACTGAATATGTCCCCTGCAACCAAACGAACTGTCAGAGACACAAATCTACAATGGACATAGTGTAAAATGGTCCAATTCAAGTAAGTTATTCATTTGGCATCATTCAAATGGATAGAAATCAAGTTTTAATGAAAATTATCATACTCGGCCAAAACATGCTTTTCAGCCCCTGAAAAGCACATTTTGGCCATAAAAACTGAAAATGTCCCCTGCAACCAAACAAACTGTCGGAGACACAAATCTACAATGGACATAGTGTAAAATGGTCCAATTCAAGTAAGTTATTCATTTGGCATCATTCAAATGGATAGAAATCAAGTTTTAATGAAAATTATCATACTCGGCCAAAACATGCTTTTCAGCCCCTGAAAAGCACATTTTGGCAATAAAAACTGAAAATGTCCCCTGCAACCAAACAAACTGTCGGAGACACAAATCTACAATGGACATAGGTAAAATGGTCCAATTCAAGTAAGTTATTCATTTGGCATCATTCGAAGTGATAGAAATCAAGTTTTAATGAAAATTATCATATTCGGCCAAAACATGCTTTTCAGCCCCTGAAAAGCACATTTTGGCCATAAAAACTTAATATGTCCCCTGCAACCAAACGAACTGTCAGAGACACAAATCTACAATGGACATAGTGTAAAATGGTCCAATTCAAGTAAGTTATTCATTTGGCATCATTCGAAGTGATAGAAATTAAGTTTTAATGAAAATTATCATACTCGGCCAAAACATGCTTTTCAGCCTCTGAAAAGCACATTTTGGCCATAAAAACTGAAAATGTCCCCGCAACCAAACGAACTGTCGGAGACACAAATCTACAATGGACATAGTGTAAAATGGTCCAATTCAAGTAAGTTATTCATTTGGCATCATTCGAATGGATAGAAATCAAGTTTTAATGAAAATTATCATACTCGGCCAAAACATGCTTTTCACCCTGAAAAGCACATTTTGGCCATAAAAACTGAATATGTCCCCTGCAACCAAACGAACTGTCAGAGACACAAATCTACAATGGACATAGTGTAAAATGGTCCAATTCAAGTAAGTTATTCATTTGGCATCATTCGAAGTGATAGAAATTAAGTTTTAATGTAAATTATCATACTCGGCCAAAACATGCTTTTCAGCCTCTGAAAAGCACATTTTGGCCATAAAAACTGAAAATGTCCCCTGCAACCAAACGAACTGTCGGAGACACAAATCTACAATGGACATAGTGTAAAATGGTCCAATTCAAGTAAGTTATTCATTTGGCATCATTCGAATGGATAGAAATCAAGTTTTAATGAAAATTATCATACTCGGCCAAAACATGCTTTTCAGCCTCTGAAAAGCACATTTTGGCCATAAAAACTGAATATGTCCCCTGCAACAGAACGAACTGTCAGAGACACAAATCTACAATGGACATAGTGTAAAATGGTCCAATTCAAGTAAGTTATTCATTTGGCATCATTCGAAGTGATAGAAATCAAGTTTTAATGAAACTCGGCCAAAACATGCTTTTCAGCCCATGAAAAGCACATTTTGGCCATAAAAACTGAATATGTTCCCTGCAACCAAACGAACTGTCAGAGACACAAATCTACAATGGACATAGTGTAAAATGGTCCACAATTCAAGTAAGTTATTTATTTGGCATCATTCGAAGTGATTGAAATTAAGTTTTAATGTAAATTATCATACTCGGCCAAAACATGCTTTTCAGCCTCTGAAAAGCACATTTTGGCCATAAAAACTGAAAATGTCCCCTGCAACCAAACGAACTATCGGAGACACAAATCTACAATGGACATAGTGTAAAATGGTCCAATTCAAATAAGTTATTCATTTGGCATCATTCGAAGTGATAGAAATCAAGTTTTAATGAAAATTATCATACTCGGCCAAAACATGCTTTTCAGCCCCTGAAAAGCACATTTTGGCTATAAAAACTGAATATGTCCCCTGAAACCAAACGAACTGTCAGAGACACAAATCTACAATGGACATAGTGTAAAATGGTCCAATTCAAGCAAATTATTCATTTGGCATCATTCGAAGTGATAGAAATCAAGTTTTAATGAAAATTATCATACTCGGCCAAAACATGCTTTTCAGCCTCTGAAAAGCACATTTTGGCCATAAAAACTGAAAATGTCCCCTGCAACCAAACGAACTGTCGGAGACACAAATCTACAATGGACATAATGTAAAATGGTCCAATTCAAGTAAGTTATTCATTTGGCATCAATCGAAGTGATAGAAATCAAGTTTTAATGAAAATTATCAAACTCGGCCAAAACATGCTTTTCAGCCCCTGAAAAGCACATTTTGGCCATAAAAACTGAATATGTCCCCTGCAACCAAACGAACTGTCAGAGACACAAATCTACAATGGACATAGTGTAAAATGGTCCAATTCAAGTAAGTTATTCATTTGGCATCATTCGAAGTGATAGAAATTTAGTTTTAATGAAAATTATCATACTCTGCCAAAACATGCTATTCAGCCTTTGAAAAGCACATTTTGGCCATAAAAACTGAAAATGTCCCCTGCAACCAAACGAACTGTCGGAGACAGAAATCTACAATGGACATAGTGTAAAATGGTCCAATTCAAGTAAGTTATTCATTTGGCATCATTCGAAGTGATAGAAATCAAGTTTTAATGAAAATTATCATACTCGTTTAAAAACATGCTTTTCAGCCTCTGAAAAGCACATTTTGGCCATAAAAACTGAATATGTCCCCTGCAACCAAACGAACTGTCAGAGACACAAATCTACAATGGACATAGTGTAAAATGGTCCAATTCAAGTAAGTTATTCATTTGGCATCATTCGAAGTGATAGAAATTAAGTTTTAATGTAAATTATCATACTCGGCCAAAACATGCTTTTCAGCCTCTGAAAAGCACATTTTGGCCATAAAAACTGAAAATGTCCCCTGCAACCAAACGAACTGTCGGAGACACAAATCTACAATGGACATAGTGTAAAATGGTCCAATTCAAGTAAGTTATTCATTTGGCATCATTCGAATGGATAGAAATCAAGTTTTAATGAAAATTATCATACTCGGCCAAAACATGCTTTTCAGCCCCTGAAAAGCACATTTTGGCCATAAAAACTGAATATGTCCCCTGCAACTGAACGAACTGTCAGAGACACAAATCTACAATGGACATAGTGTAAAATGGTCCAATTCAAGTAAGTTATTCATTTGGCATCATTCGAAGTGATAGAAATTAAGTTTTAATGAAAATTATCATACTCGGCCAAAACATGCTTTTCAGCCTCTGAAAAGCACATTTTGGCCATAAAAACTGAAAATGTCCCCTGCAACCAAACGAACTGTCGGAGACACAAATCTACAATGGACATAGTGTAAAATGGTCCAATTCAAGTAAGTTATTTATTTGGCATCATTCGAAGTGATAGAAATCAAGTTTTAATGAAACTCGGCCAAAACATGCTTTTCAGCCCCTGAAAAGCACATTTTGGCCATAAAAACTGAATATGTTCCCTGCAACCAAACGAACTGTCAGAGACACAAATCTACAATGGACATAGTGTAAAATGGTCCAATTCAAGTAAGTTATTCATTTGGCATCATTCGAATGGATAGAAATCAAGTTTTAATGAAAATTATCATACTCGGCCAAAACATGCTTTTCACCCTGAAAAGCACATTTTGGCCATAAAAACTGAATATGTCCCCTGCAACCAAACGAACTGTCAGAGACACAAATCTACAATGGACATAGTGTAAAATGGTCCAATTGGAGTAAGTTATTCATTTGGCATCATTCGAAGTGATAGAAATTAAGTTTTAATGTAAATTATCATACTCGGCCAAAACATGCTTTTCAGCCTCTGAAAAGCACATTTTTGCCATAAAAACTGAAAATGTCCCCTGCAACCAAACGAACTGTCGGAGACACAAATCTACAATGGACATAGTGTAAAATGGTCCAATTCAAGTAAGTTATTCATTTGGCATCATTCGAATGGATAGAAATCAAGTTTTAATGAAAATTATCATACTCGGCCAAAACATGCTTTTCAGCCTCTGAAAAGCACATTTTGGCCATAAAAACTGAATATGTCCCCTGCAACAGAACGAACTGTCAGAGACACAAATCTACAATGGACATAGTGTAAAATGGTCCAATTCAAGTAAGTTATTCATTTGGCATCATTCGAAGTGATAGAAATTAAGTTTTAATGTAAATTATCATACTCGGCCAAAACATGCTTTTCAGCCTCTGAAAAGCACATTTTGGCCATAAAAACTGAAAATGTCCCCTGCAACCAAACGAACTGTCGGAGACACAAATCTACAATGGACATAGTGTAAAATGGTCCAATTCAAATAAGTTATTCATTTGGCGTCATTCGAAGTGATAGAAATCAAGTTTTAATGAAAATTATCATACTCGGCCAAAACATGCTTTTCAGCCCCTGAAAAGCACATTTTGGCTATAAAAACTGAATATGTCCCCTGAAACCAAACGAACTGTCAGAGACACAAATCTACAATGGACATAGTGTAAAATGGTCCAATTCAAGCAAATTATTCATTTGGCATCATTCGAAGTGATAGAAATCAAGTTTTAATGAAAATTAACATACTCGGCCAAAACATGCTTTTCAGCCTCTGAAAAGCACATTTTGGCCATAAAAACTGAAAATGTCCCCTGCAACCAAACGAACTGTCGGAGACACAAATCTACAATGGACATAGTGTAAAATGGTCCAATTCAAGTAAGTTATTTATTTGGCATCAATCGAAGTGATAGAAATCAAGTTTTAATGAAAATTATCAAACTCGGCCAAAACATGCTTTTCAGCCCCTGAAAAGCACATTTTGGCCATAAAAACTGAATATGTCCCCTGCAACCAAACGAACTGTCAGAGACACAAATCTACAATGGACATAGTGTAAAATGGTCCAATTCAAGTAAGTTATTCATTTGGCATCATTCGAAGTGATAGAAATCAAGTTTTAATGAAAATTATCATACTCGGCCAAAACATGCTTTTCAGCCTCTGAAAAGCACATTTTGGCCATAAAAACTGAATATGTCCCCTGCAACCAAACGAACTGTCAGAGACACAAATCTACAATGGACATAGTGTAAAATGGTCCAATTCAAGTAAGTTATTCATTTGGCATCATTCGAAGTGATAGAAATTAAGTTTTAATGTAAATTATCATACTCGGCCAAAACATGCTTTTCAGCCTCTGAAAAGCACATTTTGGCCATAAAAACTGAAAATGTCCCCTGCAACCAAACGAACTGTCGGAGACACAAATCTACAATGGACATAGTGTAAAATGGTCCAATTCAAGTAAGTTATTCATTTGGCATCATTCGAATGGATAGAAATCAAGTTTTAATGAAAATTATCATACTCGGCCAAAACATGCTTTTCAGCCCCTGAAAAGCACATTTTGGCCATAAAAACTGAATATGTCCCCTGCAACTGAACGAACTGTCAGAGACACAAATCTACAATGGACATAGTGTAAAATGGTCCAATTCAAGTAAGTTATTCATTTGGCATCATTCGAAGTGATAGAAATTAAGTTTTAATGAAAATTATCATACTCGGCCAAAACATGCTTTTCAGCCTCTGAAAAGCACATTTTGGCCATAAAAACTGAAAATGTCCCCTGCAACCAAACGAACTGTCGGAGACACAAATCTACAATGGACATAGTGTAAAATGGTCCAATTCAAGTAAGTTATTTATTTGGCATCATTCGAAGTGATAGAAATCAAGTTTTAATGAAACTCGGCCAAAACATGCTTTTCAGCCCCTGAAAAGCACATTTTGGCCATAAAAACTGAATATGTTCCCTGCAACCAAACGAACTGTCAGAGACACAAATCTACAATGGACATAGTGTAAAATGGTCCAATTCAAGTAAGTTATTCATTTGGCATCATTCGAATGGATAGAAATCAAGTTTTAATGAAAATTATCATACTCGGCCAAAACATGCTTTTCACCCTGAAAAGCACATTTTGGCCATAAAAACTGAATATGTCCCCTGCAACCAAACGAACTGTCAGAGACACAAATCTACAATGGACATAGTGTAAAATGGTCCAATTGGAGTAAGTTATTCATTTGGCATCATTCGAAGTGATAGAAATTAAGTTTTAATGTAAATTATCATACTCGGCCAAAACATGCTTTTCAGCCTCTGAAAAGCACATTTTTGCCATAAAAACTGAAAATGTCCCCTGCAACCAAACGAACTGTCGGAGACACAAATCTACAATGGACATAGTGTAAAATGGTCCAATTCAAGTAAGTTATTCATTTGGCATCATTCGAATGGATAGAAATCAAGTTTTAATGAAAATTATCATACTCGGCCAAAACATGCTTTTCAGCCTCTGAAAAGCACATTTTGGCCATAAAAACTGAATATGTCCCCTGCAACAGAACGAACTGTCAGAGACACAAATCTACAATGGACATAGTGTAAAATGGTCCAATTCAAGTAAGTTATTCATTTGGCATCATTCGAAGTGATAGAAATTAAGTTTTAATGTAAATTATCATACTCGGCCAAAACATGCTTTTCAGCCTCTGAAAAGCACATTTTGGCCATAAAAACTGAAAATGTCCCCTGCAACCAAACGAACTGTCGGAGACACAAATCTACAATGGACATAGTGTAAAATGGTCCAATTCAAATAAGTTATTCATTTGGCGTCATTCGAAGTGATAGAAATCAAGTTTTAATGAAAATTATCATACTCGGCCAAAACATGCTTTTCAGCCCCTGAAAAGCACATTTTGGCTATAAAAACTGAATATGTCCCCTGAAACCAAACGAACTGTCAGAGACACAAATCTACAATGGACATAGTGTAAAATGGTCCAATTCAAGCAAATTATTCATTTGGCATCATTCGAAGTGATAGAAATCAAGTTTTAATGAAAATTAACATACTCGGCCAAAACATGCTTTTCAGCCTCTGAAAAGCACATTTTGGCCATAAAAACTGAAAATGTCCCCTGCAACCAAACGAACTGTCGGAGACACAAATCTACAATGGACATAGTGTAAAATGGTCCAATTCAAGTAAGTTATTTATTTGGCATCAATCGAAGTGATAGAAATCAAGTTTTAATGAAAATTATCAAACTCGGCCAAAACATGCTTTTCAGCCCCTGAAAAGCACATTTTGGCCATAAAAACTGAATATGTCCCCTGCAACCAAACGAACTGTCAGAGACACAAATCTACAATGGACATAGTGTAAAATGGTCCAATTCAAGTAAGTTATTCATTTGGCATCATTCGAAGTGATAGAAATTTAGTTTTAATGAAAATTATCATACTCTGCCAAAACATGCTATTCAGCCTTTGAAAAGCACATTTTGGCCATAAAAACTGAAAATGTCCCCTGCAACCAAACGAACTGTCGGAGACACAAATCTACAATGGACATAGTGTAAAATGGTCCAATTCAAGTAAGTTATTCATTTGGCATCATTCGAAGTGATAGAAATTAAGTTTTAATGTAAATTATCATACTCGGCCAAAACATGCTTTTCAGCCTCTGAAAAGCACATTTTGGCCATAAAAACTGAAAATGTCCCCTGCAACCAAACGAACTGTCGGAGACACAAATCTACAATGGACATAGTGTAAAATGGTCCAATTCAAGTAAGTTATTCATTTGGCATCATTCGAATGGATAGAAATCAAGTTTTAATGAAAATTATCATACTCGGCCAAAACATGCTTTTCAGCCCCTGAAAAGCACATTTTCTCCATAAAAACTGAATATTTCCCCTGCAACAGAACGAACTGTCAGAGACACAAATCTACAATGGACATAGTGTAAAATGGTCCAATTCAAGTAAGTTATTCATTTGGCATCATTCGAAGTGATAGAAATTAAGTTTTAATGAAAATTATCATACTCGGCCAAAACATGCTTTTCAGCCTCTGAAAAGCACATTTTGACCATAAAAACTGAAAATGTCCCCTGCAACCAAACGAACTGTCGGAGACACAAATCTACAATGGACATAGTGTAAAATGGTCCAATTCAAGTAAGTTATTTATTTGGCATCATTCGAAGTGATAGAAATCAAGTTTTAATGAAACTCGGCCAAAACATGCTTTTCAGCCCCTGAAAAGCACATTTTGGCCATAAAAACTGAATATGTTCCCTGCAACCAAACGAACTGTCAGAGACACAAATCTACAATGGACATAGTGTAAAATGGTCCAATTCAAGTAAGTTATTCATTTGGCATCATTCGAATGGATAGAAATCAAGTTTTAATGAAAATTATCATACTCGGCCAAAACATGCTTTTCACCCTGAAAAGCACATTTTGGCCATAAAAACTGAATATGTCCCCTGCAACCAAACGAACTGTCAGAGACACAAATCTACAATGGACATAGTGTAAAATGGTCCAATTGGAGTAAGTTATTCATTTGGCATCATTCGAAGTGATAGAAATTAAGTTTTAATGTAAATTATCATACTCGGCCAAAACATGCTTTTCAGCCTCTGAAAAGCACATTTTGGCCATAAAAACTGAAAATGTCCCCTGCAACCAAACGAACTGTCGGAGACACAAATCTACAATGGACATAGTGTAAAATGGTCCAATTCAAGTAAGTTATTCATTTGGCATCATTCGAATGGATAGAAATCAAGTTTTAATGAAAATTATCATACTCGGCCAAAACATGCTTTTCAGCCTCTGAAAAGCACATTTTGGCCATAAAAACTGAATATGTCCCCTGCAACAGAACGAACTGTCAGAGACACAAATCTACAATGGACATAGTGTAAAATGGTCCAATTCAAGTAAGTTATTCATTTGGCATCATTCGAAGTGATAGAAATCAAGTTTTAATGAAACTCGGCCAAAACATGCTTTTCAGCCCCTGAAAAGCACATTTTGGCCATAAAAACTGAATATGTTCCCTGCAACCAAACGAACTGTCAGAGACACAAATCTACAATGGACATAGTGTAAAATGGTCCACAATTCAAGTAAGTTATTCATTTGGCATCATTCGAAGTGATAGAAATCAAGTTTTAATGAAAATTATCAAACTCGGCCAAAACATGCTTTTCAGCCCCTGAAAAGCACATTTTGGCCATAAAAACTGAATATGTCCCCTGCAACCAAACGAACTGTCAGAGACACAAATCTACAATGGACATAGTGTAAAATGGTCCAATTCAAGTAAGTTATTCATTTGGCATCATTCGAAGTGATAGAAATTTAGTTTTAATGAAAATTATCATACTCTGCCAAAACATGCTATTCAGCCTTTGAAAAGCACATTTTGGCCATAAAAACTGAAAATGTCCCCTGCAACCAAACGAACTGTCGGAGACACAAATCTACAATGGTCATAGTGTAAAATGGTCCAATTCAAGTAAGTTATTCATTTGGCATCATTCGAAGTGATAGAAATCAAGTTTTAATGAAAATTATCATACTCGGCCAAAACATGCTTTTCAGCCTCTGAAAAGCACATTTTGGCCATAAAAACTGAAAATGTCCCCTGCAACCAAACGAACTGTCGGAGACACAAATCTACAATGGACATAGTGTAAAATGGTCCAATTCAAGTAAGTTATTCATTTGGCATCATTCGAAGTGATAGCAATTAAGTTTTAATGAAAATTATCATACTCGGCCAAAACATGCTTTTCAGCCCCTGAAAAGCACATTTTGGCCATAAAAACTGAAAATGTCCCCTGCAACCAAACGAACTGTCGGAGACACAAATCTACAATGGACATAGGTAAAATGGTCCAATTCAAGTAAGTTATTCATTTGGCATCATTCGAATGGATAGAAATCAAGTTTTAATGAAAATTATCATACTCGGCCAAAACATGCTTTTCAGCCCCTGAAAAGCACATTTTGGCCAAAAAAAACTGAATATGTCCCCTGCAACAGAACGAACTGTCAGAGACACAAATCTACAATGGACATAGTGTAAAATGGTCCAATTCAAGTAAGTTATTCATTTGGCATCAATCGAAGTGATAGAAATCAAGTTTTAATGAAAATTATCAAACTCGGCCAAAACATGCTTTTCAGCCCCTGAAAAGCACATTTTGACCATAAAAACTGAAAATGTCCCCTGCAACCAAACAAACTGTCGGAGACACAAATCTACAATGGACATAGTGTAAAATGGTCCAATTCAAGTAAGTTATTCATTTGGCATCATTCAAATGGATAGAAATCAAGTTTTAATGAAAATTATCATACTCGGCCAAAACATGCTTTTCAGCCCCTGAAAAGCACATTTTGGCAATAAAAACTGAAAATGTCCCCTGCAACCAAACAAACTGTCGGAGACACAAATCTACAATGGACATAGTGTAAAATGGTCCAATTCAAGTAAGTTATTCATTTGGCATCATTCGAAGTGATAGAAATCAAGTTTTAATGAAAATTATCATATTCGGCCAAAACATGCTTTTCAGCCCCTGAAAAGCACATTTTGGCCATAAAAACTGAAAATGTCCCCTGCAACCAAACGAACTGTCGGAGACACAAATCTACAATGGACATAGTGTAAAATGGTCCAATTCAAGTAAGTTATTCATTTGGTATCATTCGAAGTGATAAAAATCACGTTTTAATGAAAATTATCATACTCGGCCAAAACATGCTTTTCAGCCCCTGAAAAGCACATTTTGGCCATAAAAACTTAATATGTCCCCTGCAACCAAACGAACTGTCAGAGACACAAATCTACAATGGACATAGTGTAAAATGGTCCAATTCAAGTAAGTTATTCATTTGGCATCATTCGAAGTGATAGAAATTAAGTTTTAATGAAAATTATCATACTCGGCCAAAACATGCTTTTCAGCCTCTGAAAAGCACATTTTGGCCATAAAAACTGAAAATGTCCCCTGCAACCAAACGAACTGTCGGAGACACAAATCTACAATGGACATAGTGTAAAATGGTCCAATTCAAGTAAGTTATTCATTTGGCATCATTCGAATGGATAGAAATCAAGTTTTAATGAAAATTATCATACTCTGCCAAAACATGCTTTTCAGCCTCTGAAAAGCACATTTTGGCCATAAAAACTGAATATGTCCCCTGCAACCAAACGAACTGTCAGAGACACAAATCTACAATGGACATAGTGTAAAATGGTCCAATTCAAGTAAGTTATTCATTTGGCATCATTCGAAGTGATAGAAATCAAGTTTTAATGAAACTCGGCCAAAACATGCTTTTCAGCCCCTGAAAAGCACATTTTGGCCATAAAAACTGAAAATGTCCCCTGCAACCAAACAAACTGTCGGAGACACAAATCTACAATGGACATAGTGTAAAATGGTCCAATTCAAGTAAGTTATTCATTTGGCATCATTCGAATGGATAGAAATCAAGTTTTAATGAAAATTATCATACTCGGCCAAAACATGCTTTTCACCCTGAAAAGCACATTTTGGCCATAAAAACTGAATATGTCCCCTGCAACCAAACGAACTGTCAGAGACACAAATCTACAATGGACATAGTGTAAAATGGTCCAATTCAAGTAAGTTATTCATTTGGCATCATTCGAAGTGATAGCAATTAAGTTTTAATGTAAATTATCATACTCGGCCAAAACATGCTTTTCAGCCTCTGAAAAGCACATTTTGGCCATAAAAACTGAAAATGTCCCCTGCAACCAAACGAACTGTCGGAGACACAAATCTACAATGGACATAGTGTAAAATGGTCCAATTCAAGTAAGTTATTTATTTGGCATCATTCGAAGTGATAGAAATCAAGTTTTAATGAAACTCGGCCAAAACATGCTTTTCAGCCCCTGAAAAGCACATTTTGGCCATAAAAACTGAATATGTTCCCTGCAACCAAACGAACTGTCAGAGACACAAATCTACAATGGACATAGTGTAAAATGGTCCAATTCAAGTAAGTTATTCATTTGGCATCATTCGAATGGATAGAAATCAAGTTTTAATGAAAATTATCATACTCGGCCAAAACATGCTTTTCACCCTGAAAAGCACATTTTGGCCATAAAAACTGAATATGTCCCCTGCAACCAAACGAACTGTCAGAGACACAAATCTACAATGGACATAGTGTAAAATGGTCCAATTGGAGTAAGTTATTCATTTGGCATCATTCGAAGTGATAGAAATTAAGTTTTAATGTAAATTATCATACTCGGCCAAAACATGCTTTTCAGCCTCTGAAAAGCACATTTTTGCCATAAAAACTGAAAATGTCCCCTGCAACCAAACGAACTGTCGGAGACACAAATCTACAATGGACATAGTGTAAAATGGTCCAATTCAAGTAAGTTATTCATTTGGCATCATTCGAATGGATAGAAATCAAGTTTTAATGAAAATTATCATACTCGGCCAAAACATGCTTTTCAGCCTCTGAAAAGCACATTTTGGCCATAAAAACTGAATATGTCCCCTGCAACAGAACGAACTGTCAGAGACACAAATCTACAATGGACATAGTGTAAAATGGTCCAATTCAAGTAAGTTATTCATTTGGCATCATTCGAAGTGATAGAAATTAAGTTTTAATGTAAATTATCATACTCGGCCAAAACATGCTTTTCAGCCTCTGAAAAGCACATTTTGGCCATAAAAACTGAAAATGTCCCATGCAACCAAACGAACTGTCGGAGACACAAATCTACAATGGACATAGTGTAAAATGGTCCAATTCAAATAAGTTATTCATTTGGCGTCATTCGAAGTGATAGAAATCAAGTTTTAATGAAAATTATCATACTCGGCCAAAACATGCTTTTCAGCCCCTGAAAAGCACATTTTGGCTATAAAAACTGAATATGTCCCCTGAAACCAAACGAACTGTCAGAGACACAAATCTACAATGGACATAGTGTAAAATGGTCCAATTCAAGCAAATTATTCATTTGGCATCATTCGAAGTGATAGAAATCAAGTTTTAATGAAAATTAACATACTCGGCCAAAACATGCTTTTCAGCCTCTGAAAAGCACATTTTGGCCATAAAAACTGAAAATGTCCCCTGCAACCAAACGAACTGTCGGAGACACAAATCTACAATGGACATAGTGTAAAATGGTCCAATTCAAGTAAGTTATTTATTTGGCATCAATCGAAGTGATAGAAATCAAGTTTTAATGAAAATTATCAAACTCGGCCAAAACATGCTTTTCAGCCCCTGAAAAGCACATTTTGGCCATAAAAACTGAATATGTCCCCTGCAACCAAACGAACTGTCAGAGACACAAATCTACAATGGACATAGTGTAAAATGGTCCAATTCAAGTAAGTTATTCATTTGGCATCATTCGAAGTGATAGAAATTTAGTTTTAATGAAAATTATCATACTCTGCCAAAACATGCTATTCAGCCTTTGAAAAGCACATTTTGGCCATAAAAACTGAAAATGTCCCCTGCAACCAAACGAACTGTCGGAGACACAAATCTACAATGGACATAGTGTAAAATGGTCCAATTCAAGTAAGTTATTCATTTGGCATCATTCGAAGTGATAGAAATTAAGTTTTAATGTAAATTATCATACTCGGCCAAAACATGCTTTTCAGCCTCTGAAAAGCACATTTTGGCCATAAAAACTGAAAATGTCCCCTGCAACCAAACGAACTGTCGGAGACACAAATCTACAATGGACATAGTGTAAAATGGTCCAATTCAAGTAAGTTATTCATTTGGCATCATTCGAATGGATAGAAATCAAGTTTTAATGAAAATTATCATACTCGGCCAAAACATGCTTTTCAGCCCCTGAAAAGCACATTTTCTCCATAAAAACTGAATATTTCCCCTGCAACAGAACGAACTGTCAGAGACACAAATCTACAATGGACATAGTGTAAAATGGTCCAATTCAAGTAAGTTATTCATTTGGCATCATTCGAAGTGATAGAAATTAAGTTTTAATGAAAATTATCATACTCGGCCAAAACATGCTTTTCAGCCTCTGAAAAGCACATTTTGACCATAAAAACTGAAAATGTCCCCTGCAACCAAACGAACTGTCGGAGACACAAATCTACAATGGACATAGTGTAAAATGGTCCAATTCAAGTAAGTTATTTATTTGGCATCATTCGAAGTGATAGAAATCAAGTTTTAATGAAACTCGGCCAAAACATGCTTTTCAGCCCCTGAAAAGCACATTTTGGCCATAAAAACTGAATATGTTCCCTGCAACCAAACGAACTGTCAGAGACACAAATCTACAATGGACATAGTGTAAAATGGTCCAATTCAAGTAAGTTATTCATTTGGCATCATTCGAATGGATAGAAATCAAGTTTTAATGAAAATTATCATACTCGGCCAAAACATGCTTTTCACCCTGAAAAGCACATTTTGGCCATAAAAACTGAATATGTCCCCTGCAACCAAACGAACTGTCAGAGACACAAATCTACAATGGACATAGTGTAAAATGGTCCAATTGGAGTAAGTTATTCATTTGGCATCATTCGAAGTGATAGAAATTAAGTTTTAATGTAAATTATCATACTCGGCCAAAACATGCTTTTCAGCCTCTGAAAAGCACATTTTGGCCATAAAAACTGAAAATGTCCCCTGCAACCAAACGAACTGTCGGAGACACAAATCTACAATGGACATAGTGTAAAATGGTCCAATTCAAGTAAGTTATTCATTTGGCATCATTCGAATGGATAGAAATCAAGTTTTAATGAAAATTATCATACTCGGCCAAAACATGCTTTTCAGCCTCTGAAAAGAACATTTTGGCCATAAAAACTGAATATGTCCCCTGCAACAGAACGAACTGTCAGAGACACAAATCTACAATGGACATAGTGTAAAATGGTCCAATTCAAGTAAGTTATTCATTTGGCATCATTCGAAGTGATAGAAATCAAGTTTTAATGAAACTCGGCCAAAACATGCTTTTCAGCCCCTGAAAAGCACATTTTGGCCATAAAAACTGAATATGTTCCCTGCAACCAAACGAACTGTCAGAGACACAAATCTACAATGGACATAGTGTAAAATGGTCCACAATTCAAGTAAGTTATTCATTTGGCATCATTCGAAGTGATAGAAATCAAGTTTTAATGAAAATTATCAAACTCGGCCAAAACATGCTTTTCAGCCCCTGAAAAGCACATTTTGGCCATAAAAACTGAATATGTCCCCTGCAACCAAACGAACTGTCAGAGACACAAATCTACAATGGACATAGTGTAAAATGGTCCAATTCAAGTAAGTTATTCATTTGGCATCATTCGAAGTGATAGAAATTTAGTTTTAATGAAAATTATCATACTCTGCCAAAACATGCTATTCAGCCTTTGAAAAGCACATTTTGGCCATAAAAACTGAAAATGTCCCCTGCAACCAAACGAACTGTCGGAGACACAAATCTACAATGGTCATAGTGTAAAATGGTCCAATTCAAGTAAGTTATTCATTTGGCATCATTCGAAGTGATAGAAATCAAGTTTTAATGAAAATTATCATACTCGGCCAAAACATGCTTTTCAGCCTCTGAAAAGCACATTTTGGCCATAAAAACTGAAAATGTCCCCTGCAACCAAACGAACTGTCGGAGACACAAATCTACAATGGACATAGTGTAAAATGGTCCAATTCAAGTAAGTTATTCATTTGGCATCATTCGAAGTGATAGCAATTAAGTTTTAATGAAAATTATCATACTCGGCCAAAACATGCTTTTCAGCCCCTGAAAAGCACATTTTGGCCATAAAAACTGAAAATGTCCCCTGCAACCAAACGAACTGTCGGAGACACAAATCTACAATGGACATAGGTAAAATGGTCCAATTCAAGTAAGTTATTCATTTGGCATCATTCGAATGGATAGAAATCAAGTTTTAATGAAAATTATCATACTCGGCCAAAACATGCTTTTCAGCCCCTGAAAAGCACATTTTGGCCAAAAAAACTGAATATGTCCCCTGCAACAGAACGAACTGTCAGAGACACAAATCTACAATGGACATAGTGTAAAATGGTCCAATTCAAGTAAGTTATTCATTTGGCATCAATCGAAGTGATAGAAATCAAGTTTTAATGAAAATTATCAAACTCGGCCAAAACATGCTTTTCAGCCCCTGAAAAGCACATTTTGACCATAAAAACTGAAAATGTCCCCTGCAACCAAACAAACTGTCGGAGACACAAATCTACAATGGACATAGTGTAAAATGGTCCAATTCAAGTAAGTTATTCATTTGGCATCATTCAAATGGATAGAAATCAAGTTTTAATGAAAATTATCATACTCGGCCAAAACATGCTTTTCAGCCCCTGAAAAGCACATTTTGGCAATAAAAACTGAAAATGTCCCCTGCAACCAAACAAACTGTCGGAGACACAAATCTACAATGGACATAGTGTAAAATGGTCCAATTCAAGTAAGTTATTCATTTGGCATCATTCGAAGTGATAGAAATCAAGTTTTAATGAAAATTATCATATTCGGCCAAAACATGCTTTTCAGCCCCTGAAAAGCACATTTTGGCCATAAAAACTGAAAATGTCCCCTGCAACCAAACGAACTGTCGGAGACACAAATCTACAATGGACATAGTGTAAAATGGTCCAATTCAAGTAAGTTATTCATTTGGTATCATTCGAAGTGATAAAAATCACGTTTTAATGAAAATTATCATACTCGGCCAAAACATGCTTTTCAGCCCCTGAAAAGCACATTTTGGCCATAAAAACTTAATATGTCCCCTGCAACCAAACGAACTGTCAGAGACACAAATCTACAATGGACATAGTGTAAAATGGTCCAATTCAAGTAAGTTATTCATTTGGCATCATTCGAAGTGATAGAAATTAAGTTTTAATGAAAATTATCATACTCGGCCAAAACATGCTTTTCAGCCTCTGAAAAGCACATTTTGGCCATAAAAACTGAAAATGTCCCCTGCAACCAAACGAACTGTCGGAGACACAAATCTACAATGGACATAGTGTAAAATGGTCCAATTCAAGTAAGTTATTCATTTGGCATCATTCGAATGGATAGAAATCAAGTTTTAATGAAAATTATCATACTCTGCCAAAACATGCTTTTCAGCCTCTGAAAAGCACATTTTGGCCATAAAAACTGAATATGTCCCCTGCAACCAAACGAACTGTCAGAGACACAAATCTACAATGGACATAGTGTAAAATGGTCCAATTCAAGTAAGTTATTCATTTGGCATCATTCGAAGTGATAGAAATCAAGTTTTAATGAAACTCGGCCAAAACATGCTTTTCAGCCCCTGAAAAGCACATTTTGGCCATAAAAACTGAAAATGTCCCCTGCAACCAAACGAACTGTCGGAGACACAAATCTACAATGGACATAGTGTAAAATGGTCCAATTCAAGTAAGTTATTCATTTGGCATCATTCGAATGGATAGAAATCAAGTTTTAATGAAAATTATCATACTCGGCCAAAACATGCTTTTCACCCTGAAAAGCACATTTTGGCCATAAAAACTGAATATGTCCCCTGCAACCAAACGAACTGTCAGAGACACAAATCTACAATGGACATAGTGTAAAATGGTCCAATTCAAGTAAGTTATTCATTTGGCATCATTCGAAGTGATAGCAATTAAGTTTTAATGTAAATTATCATACTCGGCCAAAACATGCTTTTCAGCCTCTGAAAAGCACATTTTGGCCACAAAAACTGAAAATGTCCCCTGCAACCAAACGAACTGTCGGAGACACAAATCTACAATGGACATAGTGTAAAATGGTCCAATTCAAGTAAGTTATTCATTTGGCATCATTCGAATGGATAGAAATCAAGTTTTAATGAAAATTATCATACTCGGCCAAAACATGCTTTTCAGCCCCTGAAAAGCACATTTTGGCCATAAAAACTGAATATGTCCCCTGCAACAGAACGAACTGTCAGAGACACAAATCTACAATGGACATAGTGTAAAATGGTCCAATTCAAGTAAGTTATTCATTTGGCATCATTCGAAGTGATAGAAATCAAGTTTTAATGAAAATTACCATACTCGGCCAAAACATGCTTTTCAGCCCCTGAAAAGCACATTTTGGCCTTAAAAACTTAATATGTCCCCTGCAACCAAACGAACTGTCAGAGACACAAATCTACAATGGACATAGTGTAAAATGGTCCAATTCAAGTAAGTTATTCATTTGGCATCATTCGAAGTGATAGAAATTAAGTTTTAATGAAAATTATCATACTCGGCCAAAACATGCTTTTCAGCCTCTGAAAAGCACATTTTGGCCATAAAAACTGAAAATGTCCCCTGCAACCAAACGAACTGTCGGAGACACAAATCTACAATGGACATAGTGTAAAATGGTCCAATTCAAGTAAGTTATTCATTTGGCATCATTCGAATGGATAGAAATCAAGTTTTAATGAAAATTATCATACTCGGCCAAAACATGCTTTTCAGCCTCTGAAAAGCACATTTTGGCCATAAAAACTGAATATGTCCCCTGCAACAGAACGAACTGTCAGAGACACAAATCTACAATGGACATAGTGTAAAATGGTCCAATTCAAGTAAGTTATTCATTTGGCATCATTCGAAGTGATAGAAATCAAGTTTTAATGAAACTCGGCCAAAACATGCTTTTCAGCCCCTGAAAAGCACATTTTGGCCATAAAAACTGAATATGTTCCCTGCAACCAAACGAACTGTCAGAGACACAAATCTACAATGGACATAGTGTAAAATGGTCCACAATTCAAGTAAGTTATTTATTTGGCATCATTCGAAGTGATTGAAATTAAGTTTTAATGTAAATTATCATACTCGGCCAAAACATGCTTTTCAGCCTCTGAAAAGCACATTTTGGCCATAAAAACTGAAAATGTCCCCTGCAACCAAACGAACTATCGGAGACACAAATCTACAATGGACATAGTGTAAAATGGTCCAATTCAAATAAGTTATTCATTTGGCATCATTCGAAGTGATAGAAATCAAGTTTTAATGAAAATTATCATACTCGGCCAAAACATGCTTTTCAGCCCCTGAAAAGCACATTTTGGCTATAAAAACTGAATATGTCCCCTGAAACCAAACGAACTGTCAGAGACACAAATCTACAATGGACATAGTGTAAAATGGTCCAATTCAAGCAAATTATTCATTTGGCATCATTCGAAGTGATAGAAATCAAGTTTTAATGAAAATTATCATACTCGGCCAAAACATGCTTTTCAGCCTCTGAAAAGCACATTTTGGCCATAAAAACTGAAAATGTCCCCTGCAACCAAACGAACTGTCGGAGACACAAATCTACAATGGACATAGTGTAAAATGGTCCAATTCAAGTAAGTTATTCATTTGGCATCAATCGAAGTGATAGAAATCAAGTTTTAATGAAAATTATCAAACTCGGCCAAAACATGCTTTTCAGCCCCTGAAAAGCACATTTTGGCCATAAAAACTGAATATGTCCCCTGCAACCAAACGAACTGTCAGAGACACAAATCTACAATGGACATAGTGTAAAATGGTCCAATTCAAGTAAGTTATTCATTTGGCATCATTCGAAGTGATAGAAATTTAGTTTTAATGAAAATTATCATACTCTGCCAAAACATGCTATTCAGCCTTTGAAAAGCACATTTTGGCCATAAAAACTGAAAATGTCCCCTGCAACCAAACGAACTGTCGGAGACAGAAATCTACAATGGACATAGTGTAAAATGGTCCAATTCAAGTAAGTTATTCATTTGGCATCATTCGAAGTGATAGAAATCAAGTTTTAATGAAAATTATCATACTCGGCCAAAACATGCTTTTCAGCCTCTGAAAAGCACATTTTGGCCATAAAAACTGAATATGTCCCCTGCAACCAAACGAACTGTCAGAGACACAAATCTACAATGGACATAGTGTAAAATGGTCCAATTCAAGTAAGTTATTCATTTGGCATCATTCGAAGTGATAGAAATTAAGTTTTAATGTAAATTATCATACTCGGCCAAAACATGCTTTTCAGCCTCTGAAAAGCACATTTTGGCCATAAAAACTGAAAATGTCCCCTGCAACCAAACGAACTGTCGGAGACACAAATCTACAATGGACATAGTGTAAAATGGTCCAATTCAAGTAAGTTATTCATTTGGCATCATTCGAAGTGATAGAAATTAAGTTTTAATGTAAATTATCATACTCGGCCAAAACATGCTTTTCAGCCTCTGAAAAGCACATTTTGGCCATAAAAACTGAAAATGTCCCCTGCAACCAAACGAACTGTCGGAGACACAAATCTACAATGGACATAGTGTAAAATGGTCCAATTCAAGTAAGTTATTCATTTGGCATCATTCGAATGGATAGAAATCAAGTTTTAATGAAAATTATCATACTCGGCCAAAACATGCTTTTCAGCCCCTGAAAAGCACATTTTCTCCATAAAAACTGAATATTTCCCCTGCAACAGAACGAACTGTCAGAGACACAAATCTACAATGGACATAGTGTAAAATGGTCCAATTCAAGTAAGTTATTCATTTGGCATCATTCGAAGTGATAGAAATTAAGTTTTAATGAAAATTATCATACTCGGCCAAAACATGCTTTTCAGCCTCTGAAAAGCACATTTTGACCATAAAAACTGAAAATGTCCCCTGCAACCAAACGAACTGTCGGAGACACAAATCTACAATGGACATAGTGTAAAATGGTCCAATTCAAGTAAGTTATTTATTTGGCATCATTCGAAGTGATAGAAATCAAGTTTTAATGAAACTCGGCCAAAACATGCTTTTCAGCCCCTGAAAAGCACATTTTGGCCATAAAAACTGAATATGTTCCCTGCAACCAAACGAACTGTCAGAGACACAAATCTACAATGGACATAGTGTAAAATGGTCCAATTCAAGTAAGTTATTCATTTGGCATCATTCGAATGGATAGAAATCAAGTTTTAATGAAAATTATCATACTCGGCCAAAACATGCTTTTCACCCTGAAAAGCACATTTTGGCCATAAAAACTGAATATGTCCCCTGCAACCAAACGAACTGTCAGAGACACAAATCTACAATGGACATAGTGTAAAATGGTCCAATTGGAGTAAGTTATTCATTTGGCATCATTCGAAGTGATAGAAATTAAGTTTTAATGTAAATTATCATACTCGGCCAAAACATGCTTTTCAGCCTCTGAAAAGCACATTTTGGCCATAAAAACTGAAAATGTCCCCTGCAACCAAACGAACTGTCGGAGACACAAATCTACAATGGACATAGTGTAAAATGGTCCAATTCAAGTAAGTTATTCATTTGGCATCATTCGAATGGATAGAAATCAAGTTTTAATGAAAATTATCATACTCGGCCAAAACATGCTTTTCAGCCTCTGAAAAGCACATTTTGGCCATAAAAACTGAATATGTCCCCTGCAACAGAACGAACTGTCAGAGACACAAATCTACAATGGACATAGTGTAAAATGGTCCAATTCAAGTAAGTTATTCATTTGGCATCATTCGAAGTGATAGAAATCAAGTTTTAATGAAACTCGGCCAAAACATGCTTTTCAGCCCCTGAAAAGCACATTTTGGCCATAAAAACTGAATATGTTCCCTGCAACCAAACGAACTGTCAGAGACACAAATCTACAATGGACATAGTGTAAAATGGTCCACAATTCAAGTAAGTTATTTATTTGGCATCATTCGAAGTGATTGAAATTAAGTTTTAATGTAAATTATCATACTCGGCCAAAACATGCTTTTCAGCCTCTGAAAAGCACATTTTGGCCATAAAAACTGAAAATGTCCCCTGCAACCAAACGAACTATCGGAGACACAAATCTACAATGGACATAGTGTAAAATGGTCCAATTCAAATAAGTTATTCATTTGGCATCATTCGAAGTGATAGAAATCAAGTTTTAATGAAAATTATCATACTCGGCCAAAACATGCTTTTCAGCCCCTGAAAAGCACATTTTGGCTATAAAAACTGAATATGTCCCCTGAAACCAAACGAACTGTCAGAGACACAAATCTACAATGGACATAGTGTAAAATGGTCCAATTCAAGCAAATTATTCATTTGGCATCATTCGAAGTGATAGAAATCAAGTTTTAATGAAAATTATCATACTCGGCCAAAACATGCTTTTCAGCCTCTGAAAAGCACATTTTGGCCATAAAAACTGAAAATGTCCCCTGCAACCAAACGAACTGTCGGAGACACAAATCTACAATGGACATAGTGTAAAATGGTCCAATTCAAGTAAGTTATTCATTTGGCATCAATCGAAGTGATAGAAATCAAGTTTTAATGAAAATTATCAAACTCGGCCAAAACATGCTTTTCAGCCCCTGAAAAGCACATTTTGGCCATAAAAACTGAATATGTCCCCTGCAACCAAACGAACTGTCAGAGACACAAATCTACAATGGACATAGTGTAAAATGGTCCAATTCAAGTAAGTTATTCATTTGGCATCATTCGAAGTGATAGAAATTTAGTTTTAATGAAAATTATCATACTCTGCCAAAACATGCTATTCAGCCTTTGAAAAGCACATTTTGGCCATAAAAACTGAAAATGTCCCCTGCAACCAAACGAACTGTCGGAGACAGAAATCTACAATGGACATAGTGTAAAATGGTCCAATTCAAGTAAGTTATTCATTTGGCATCATTCGAAGTGATAGAAATCAAGTTTTAATGAAAATTATCATACTCGGCCAAAACATGCTTTTCAGCCTCTGAAAAGCACATTTTGGCCATAAAAACTGAATATGTCCCCTGCAACCAAACGAACTGTCAGAGACACAAATCTACAATGGACATAGTGTAAAATGGTCCAATTCAAGTAAGTTATTCATTTGGCATCATTCGAAGTGATAGAAATTAAGTTTTAATGTAAATTATCATACTCGGCCAAAACATGCTTTTCAGCCTCTGAAAAGCACATTTTGGCCATAAAAACTGAAAATGTCCCCTGCAACCAAACGAACTGTCGGAGACACAAATCTACAATGGACATAGTGTAAAATGGTCCAATTCAAGTAAGTTATTCATTTGGCATCATTCGAAGTGATAGAAATTAAGTTTTAATGTAAATTATCATACTCGGCCAAAACATGCTTTTCAGCCTCTGAAAAGCACATTTTGGCCATAAAAACTGAAAATGTCCCCTGCAACCAAACGAACTGTCGGAGACACAAATCTACAATGGACATAGTGTAAAATGGTCCAATTCAAGTAAGTTATTCATTTGGCATCATTCGAATGGATAGAAATCAAGTTTTAATGAAAATTATCATACTCGGCCAAAACATGCTTTTCAGCCCCTGAAAAGCACATTTTCTCCATAAAAACTGAATATTTCCCCTGCAACAGAACGAACTGTCAGAGACACAAATCTACAATGGACATAGTGTAAAATGGTCCAATTCAAGTAAGTTATTCATTTGGCATCATTCGAAGTGATAGAAATTAAGTTTTAATGAAAATTATCATACTCGGCCAAAACATGCTTTTCAGCCTCTGAAAAGCACATTTTGACCATAAAAACTGAAAATGTCCCCTGCAACCAAACGAACTGTCGGAGACACAAATCTACAATGGACATAGTGTAAAATGGTCCAATTCAAGTAAGTTATTTATTTGGCATCATTCGAAGTGATAGAAATCAAGTTTTAATGAAACTCGGCCAAAACATGCTTTTCAGCCCCTGAAAAGCACATTTTGGCCATAAAAACTGAATATGTTCCCTGCAACCAAACGAACTGTCAGAGACACAAATCTACAATGGACATAGTGTAAAATGGTCCAATTCAAGTAAGTTATTCATTTGGCATCATTCGAATGGATAGAAATCAAGTTTTAATGAAAATTATCATACTCGGCCAAAACATGCTTTTCACCCTGAAAAGCACATTTTGGCCATAAAAACTGAATATGTCCCCTGCAACCAAACGAACTGTCAGAGACACAAATCTACAATGGACATAGTGTAAAATGGTCCAATTGGAGTAAGTTATTCATTTGGCATCATTCGAAGTGATAGAAATTAAGTTTTAATGTAAATTATCATACTCGGCCAAAACATGCTTTTCAGCCTCTGAAAAGCACATTTTGGCCATAAAAACTGAAAATGTCCCCTGCAACCAAACGAACTGTCGGAGACACAAATCTACAATGGACATAGTGTAAAATGGTCCAATTCAAGTAAGTTATTCATTTGGCATCATTCGAATGGATAGAAATCAAGTTTTAATGAAAATTATCATACTCGGCCAAAACATGCTTTTCAGCCTCTGAAAAGCACATTTTGGCCATAAAAACTGAATATGTCCCCTGCAACAGAACGAACTGTCAGAGACACAAATCTACAATGGACATAGTGTAAAATGGTCCAATTCAAGTAAGTTATTCATTTGGCATCATTCGAAGTGATAGAAATCAAGTTTTAATGAAACTCGGCCAAAACATGCTTTTCAGCCCCTGAAAAGCACATTTTGGCCATAAAAACTGAATATGTTCCCTGCAACCAAACGAACTGTCAGAGACACAAATCTACAATGGACATAGTGTAAAATGGTCCACAATTCAAGTAAGTTATTTATTTGGCATCATTCGAAGTGATTGAAATTAAGTTTTAATGTAAATTATCATACTCGGCCAAAACATGCTTTTCAGCCTCTGAAAAGCACATTTTGGCCATAAAAACTGAAAATGTCCCCTGCAACCAAACGAACTATCGGAGACACAAATCTACAATGGACATAGTGTAAAATGGTCCAATTCAAATAAGTTATTCATTTGGCATCATTCGAAGTGATAGAAATCAAGTTTTAATGAAAATTATCATACTCGGCCAAAACATGCTTTTCAGCCCCTGAAAAGCACATTTTGGCTATAAAAACTGAATATGTCCCCTGAAACCAAACGAACTGTCAGAGACACAAATCTACAATGGACATAGTGTAAAATGGTCCAATTCAAGCAAATTATTCATTTGGCATCATTCGAAGTGATAGAAATCAAGTTTTAATGAAAATTATCATACTCGGCCAAAACATGCTTTTCAGCCTCTGAAAAGCACATTTTGGCCATAAAAACTGAAAATGTCCCCTGCAACCAAACGAACTGTCGGAGACACAAATCTACAATGGACATAGTGTAAAATGGTCCAATTCAAGTAAGTTATTCATTTGGCATCAATCGAAGTGATAGAAATCAAGTTTTAATGAAAATTATCAAACTCGGCCAAAACATGCTTTTCAGCCCCTGAAAAGCACATTTTGGCCATAAAAACTGAATATGTCCCCTGCAACCAAACGAACTGTCAGAGACACAAATCTACAATGGACATAGTGTAAAATGGTCCAATTCAAGTAAGTTATTCATTTGGCATCATTCGAAGTGATAGAAATTTAGTTTTAATGAAAATTATCATACTCTGCCAAAACATGCTATTCAGCCTTTGAAAAGCACATTTTGGCCATAAAAACTGAAAATGTCCCCTGCAACCAAACGAACTGTCGGAGACAGAAATCTACAATGGACATAGTGTAAAATGGTCCAATTCAAGTAAGTTATTCATTTGGCATCATTCGAAGTGATAGAAATCAAGTTTTAATGAAAATTATCATACTCGGCCAAAACATGCTTTTCAGCCTCTGAAAAGCACATTTTGGCCATAAAAACTGAATATGTCCCCTGCAACCAAACGAACTGTCAGAGACACAAATCTACAATGGACATAGTGTAAAATGGTCCAATTCAAGTAAGTTATTCATTTGGCATCATTCGAAGTGATAGAAATTAAGTTTTAATGAAAATTATCATACTCGGCCAAAACATGCTTTTCAGCCTCTGAAAAGCACATTTTGGCCATAAAAACTGAAAATGTCCCCTGCAACCAAACGAACTGTCGGAGACACAAATCTACAATGGACATAGTGTAAAATGGTCCAATTCAAGTAAGTTATTCATTTGGCATCAATCGAAGTGATAGAAATCAAGTTTTAATGAAAATTATCAAACTCGGCCAAAACATGCTTTTCAGCCCCTGAAAAGCACATTTTGGCCATAAAAACTGAATATGTCCCCTGCAACCAAACGAACTGTCAGAGACACAAATCTACAATGGACATAGTGTAAAATGGTCCAATTCAAGTAAGTTATTCATTTGGCATCATTCGAAGTGATAGAAATTTAGTTTTAATGAAAATTATCATACTCTGCCAAAACATGCTATTCAGCCTTTGAAAAGCACATTTTGGCCATAAAAACTGAAAATGTCCCCTGCAACCAAACGAACTGTCGGAGACAGAAATCTACAATGGACATAGTGTAAAATGGTCCAATTCAAGTAAGTTATTCATTTGGCATCATTCGAAGTGATAGAAATCAAGTTTTAATGAAAATTATCATACTCGGCCAAAACATGCTTTTCAGCCTCTGAAAAGCACATTTTGGCCATAAAAACTGAATATGTCCCCTGCAACCAAACGAACTGTCAGAGACACAAATCTACAATGGACATAGTGTAAAATGGTCCAATTCAAGTAAGTTATTCATTTGGCATCATTCGAAGTGATAGAAATTAAGTTTTAATGTAAATTATCATACTCGGCCAAAACATGCTTTTCAGCCTCTGAAAAGCACATTTTGGCCATAAAAACTGAAAATGTCCCCTGCAACCAAACGAACTGTCGGAGACACAAATCTACAATGGACATAGTGTAAAATGGTCCAATTCAAGTAAGTTATTCATTTGGCATCATTCGAAGTGATAGAAATTAAGTTTTAATGTAAATTATCATACTCGGCCAAAACATGCTTTTCAGCCTCTGAAAAGCACATTTTGGCCATAAAAACTGAAAATGTCCCCTGCAACCAAACGAACTGTCGGAGACACAAATCTACAATGGACATAGTGTAAAATGGTCCAATTCAAGTAAGTTATTCATTTGGCATCATTCGAATGGATAGAAATCAAGTTTTAATGAAAATTATCATACTCGGCCAAAACATGCTTTTCAGCCCCTGAAAAGCACATTTTCTCCATAAAAACTGAATATTTCCCCTGCAACAGAACGAACTGTCAGAGACACAAATCTACAATGGACATAGTGTAAAATGGTCCAATTCAAGTAAGTTATTCATTTGGCATCATTCGAAGTGATAGAAATTAAGTTTTAATGAAAATTATCATACTCGGCCAAAACATGCTTTTCAGCCTCTGAAAAGCACATTTTGACCATAAAAACTGAAAATGTCCCCTGCAACCAAACGAACTGTCGGAGACACAAATCTACAATGGACATAGTGTAAAATGGTCCAATTCAAGTAAGTTATTTATTTGGCATCATTCGAAGTGATAGAAATCAAGTTTTAATGAAACTCGGCCAAAACATGCTTTTCAGCCCCTGAAAAGCACATTTTGGCCATAAAAACTGAATATGTTCCCTGCAACCAAACGAACTGTCAGAGACACAAATCTACAATGGACATAGTGTAAAATGGTCCAATTCAAGTAAGTTATTCATTTGGCATCATTCGAATGGATAGAAATCAAGTTTTAATGAAAATTATCATACTCGGCCAAAACATGCTTTTCACCCTGAAAAGCACATTTTGGCCATAAAAACTGAATATGTCCCCTGCAACCAAACGAACTGTCAGAGACACAAATCTACAATGGACATAGTGTAAAATGGTCCAATTGGAGTAAGTTATTCATTTGGCATCATTCGAAGTGATAGAAATTAAGTTTTAATGTAAATTATCATACTCGGCCAAAACATGCTTTTCAGCCTCTGAAAAGCACATTTTGGCCATAAAAACTGAAAATGTCCCCTGCAACCAAACGAACTGTCGGAGACACAAATCTACAATGGACATAGTGTAAAATGGTCCAATTCAAGTAAGTTATTCATTTGGCATCATTCGAATGGATAGAAATCAAGTTTTAATGAAAATTATCATACTCGGCCAAAACATGCTTTTCAGCCTCTGAAAAGCACATTTTGGCCATAAAAACTGAATATGTCCCCTGCAACAGAACGAACTGTCAGAGACACAAATCTACAATGGACATAGTGTAAAATGGTCCAATTCAAGTAAGTTATTCATTTGGCATCATTCGAAGTGATAGAAATCAAGTTTTAATGAAACTCGGCCAAAACATGCTTTTCAGCCCCTGAAAAGCACATTTTGGCCATAAAAACTGAATATGTTCCCTGCAACCAAACGAACTGTCAGAGACACAAATCTACAATGGACATAGTGTAAAATGGTCCACAATTCAAGTAAGTTATTTATTTGGCATCATTCGAAGTGATTGAAATTAAGTTTTAATGTAAATTATCATACTCGGCCAAAACATGCTTTTCAGCCTCTGAAAAGCACATTTTGGCCATAAAAACTGAAAATGTCCCCTGCAACCAAACGAACTATCGGAGACACAAATCTACAATGGACATAGTGTAAAATGGTCCAATTCAAATAAGTTATTCATTTGGCATCATTCGAAGTGATAGAAATCAAGTTTTAATGAAAATTATCATACTCGGCCAAAACATGCTTTTCAGCCCCTGAAAAGCACATTTTGGCTATAAAAACTGAATATGTCCCCTGAAACCAAACGAACTGTCAGAGACACAAATCTACAATGGACATAGTGTAAAATGGTCCAATTCAAGCAAATTATTCATTTGGCATCATTCGAAGTGATAGAAATCAAGTTTTAATGAAAATTATCATACTCGGCCAAAACATGCTTTTCAGCCTCTGAAAAGCACATTTTGGCCATAAAAACTGAAAATGTCCCCTGCAACCAAACGAACTGTCGGAGACACAAATCTACAATGGACATAGTGTAAAATGGTCCAATTCAAGTAAGTTATTCATTTGGCATCATTCGAATGGATAGAAATCAAGTTTTAATGAAAATTATCATACTCGGCCAAAACATGCTTTTCAGCCCCTGAAAAGCACATTTTCTCCATAAAAACTGAATATTTCCCCTGCAACAGAACGAACTGTCAGAGACACAAATCTACAATGGACATAGTGTAAAATGGTCCAATTCAAGTAAGTTATTCATTTGGCATCATTCGAAGTGATAGAAATTAAGTTTTAATGAAAATTATCATACTCGGCCAAAACATGCTTTTCAGCCTCTGAAAAGCACATTTTGACCATAAAAACTGAAAATGTCCCCTGCAACCAAACGAACTGTCGGAGACACAAATCTACAATGGACATAGTGTAAAATGGTCCAATTCAAGTAAGTTATTTATTTGGCATCATTCGAAGTGATAGAAATCAAGTTTTAATGAAACTCGGCCAAAACATGCTTTTCAGCCCCTGAAAAGCACATTTTGGCCATAAAAACTGAATATGTTCCCTGCAACCAAACGAACTGTCAGAGACACAAATCTACAATGGACATAGTGTAAAATGGTCCAATTCAAGTAAGTTATTCATTTGGCATCATTCGAATGGATAGAAATCAAGTTTTAATGAAAATTATCATACTCGGCCAAAACATGCTTTTCACCCTGAAAAGCACATTTTGGCCATAAAAACTGAATATGTCCCCTGCAACCAAACGAACTGTCAGAGACACAAATCTACAATGGACATAGTGTAAAATGGTCCAATTGGAGTAAGTTATTCATTTGGCATCATTCGAAGTGATAGAAATTAAGTTTTAATGTAAATTATCATACTCGGCCAAAACATGCTTTTCAGCCTCTGAAAAGCACATTTTGGCCATAAAAACTGAAAATGTCCCCTGCAACCAAACGAACTGTCGGAGACACAAATCTACAATGGACATAGTGTAAAATGGTCCAATTCAAGTAAGTTATTCATTTGGCATCATTCGAATGGATAGAAATCAAGTTTTAATGAAAATTATCATACTCGGCCAAAACATGCTTTTCAGCCTCTGAAAAGCACATTTTGGCCATAAAAACTGAATATGTCCCCTGCAACAGAACGAACTGTCAGAGACACAAATCTACAATGGACATAGTGTAAAATGGTCCAATTCAAGTAAGTTATTCATTTGGCATCATTCGAAGTGATAGAAATCAAGTTTTAATGAAACTCGGCCAAAACATGCTTTTCAGCCCCTGAAAAGCACATTTTGGCCATAAAAACTGAATATGTTCCCTGCAACCAAACGAACTGTCAGAGACACAAATCTACAATGGACATAGTGTAAAATGGTCCACAATTCAAGTAAGTTATTTATTTGGCATCATTCGAAGTGATTGAAATTAAGTTTTAATGTAAATTATCATACTCGGCCAAAACATGCTTTTCAGCCTCTGAAAAGCACATTTTGGCCATAAAAACTGAAAATGTCCCCTGCAACCAAACGAACTATCGGAGACACAAATCTACAATGGACATAGTGTAAAATGGTCCAATTCAAATAAGTTATTCATTTGGCATCATTCGAAGTGATAGAAATCAAGTTTTAATGAAAATTATCATACTCGGCCAAAACATGCTTTTCAGCCCCTGAAAAGCACATTTTGGCTATAAAAACTGAATATGTCCCCTGAAACCAAACGAACTGTCAGAGACACAAATCTACAATGGACATAGTGTAAAATGGTCCAATTCAAGCAAATTATTCATTTGGCATCATTCGAAGTGATAGAAATCAAGTTTTAATGAAAATTATCATACTCGGCCAAAACATGCTTTTCAGCCTCTGAAAAGCACATTTTGGCCATAAAAACTGAAAATGTCCCCTGCAACCAAACGAACTGTCGGAGACACAAATCTACAATGGACATAGTGTAAAATGGTCCAATTCAAGTAAGTTATTCATTTGGCATCAATCGAAGTGATAGAAATCAAGTTTTAATGAAAATTATCAAACTCGGCCAAAACATGCTTTTCAGCCCCTGAAAAGCACATTTTGGCCATAAAAACTGAATATGTCCCCTGCAACCAAACGAACTGTCAGAGACACAAATCTACAATGGACATAGTGTAAAATGGTCCAATTCAAGTAAGTTATTCATTTGGCATCATTCGAAGTGATAGAAATTTAGTTTTAATGAAAATTATCATACTCTGCCAAAACATGCTATTCAGCCTTTGAAAAGCACATTTTGGCCATAAAAACTGAAAATGTCCCCTGCAACCAAACGAACTGTCGGAGACAGAAATCTACAATGGACATAGTGTAAAATGGTCCAATTCAAGTAAGTTATTCATTTGGCATCATTCGAAGTGATAGAAATCAAGTTTTAATGAAAATTATCATACTCGGCCAAAACATGCTTTTCAGCCTCTGAAAAGCACATTTTGGCCATAAAAACTGAATATGTCCCCTGCAACCAAACGAACTGTCAGAGACACAAATCTACAATGGACATAGTGTAAAATGGTCCAATTCAAGTAAGTTATTCATTTGGCATCATTCGAAGTGATAGAAATTAAGTTTTAATGTAAATTATCATACTCGGCCAAAACATGCTTTTCAGCCTCTGAAAAGCACATTTTGGCCATAAAAACTGAAAATGTCCCCTGCAACCAAACGAACTGTCGGAGACACAAATCTACAATGGACATAGTGTAAAATGGTCCAATTCAAGTAAGTTATTCATTTGGCATCATTCGAAGTGATAGAAATTAAGTTTTAATGTAAATTATCATACTCGGCCAAAACATGCTTTTCAGCCTCTGAAAAGCACATTTTGGCCATAAAAACTGAAAATGTCCCCTGCAACCAAACGAACTGTCGGAGACACAAATCTACAATGGACATAGTGTAAAATGGTCCAATTCAAGTAAGTTATTCATTTGGCATCATTCGAATGGATAGAAATCAAGTTTTAATGAAAATTATCATACTCGGCCAAAACATGCTTTTCAGCCCCTGAAAAGCACATTTTCTCCATAAAAACTGAATATTTCCCCTGCAACAGAACGAACTGTCAGAGACACAAATCTACAATGGACATAGTGTAAAATGGTCCAATTCAAGTAAGTTATTCATTTGGCATCATTCGAAGTGATAGAAATTAAGTTTTAATGAAAATTATCATACTCGGCCAAAACATGCTTTTCAGCCTCTGAAAAGCACATTTTGACCATAAAAACTGAAAATGTCCCCTGCAACCAAACGAACTGTCGGAGACACAAATCTACAATGGACATAGTGTAAAATGGTCCAATTCAAGTAAGTTATTTATTTGGCATCATTCGAAGTGATAGAAATCAAGTTTTAATGAAACTCGGCCAAAACATGCTTTTCAGCCCCTGAAAAGCACATTTTGGCCATAAAAACTGAATATGTTCCCTGCAACCAAACGAACTGTCAGAGACACAAATCTACAATGGACATAGTGTAAAATGGTCCAATTCAAGTAAGTTATTCATTTGGCATCATTCGAATGGATAGAAATCAAGTTTTAATGAAAATTATCATACTCGGCCAAAACATGCTTTTCACCCTGAAAAGCACATTTTGGCCATAAAAACTGAATATGTCCCCTGCAACCAAACGAACTGTCAGAGACACAAATCTACAATGGACATAGTGTAAAATGGTCCAATTGGAGTAAGTTATTCATTTGGCATCATTCGAAGTGATAGAAATTAAGTTTTAATGTAAATTATCATACTCGGCCAAAACATGCTTTTCAGCCTCTGAAAAGCACATTTTGGCCATAAAAACTGAAAATGTCCCCTGCAACCAAACGAACTGTCGGAGACACAAATCTACAATGGACATAGTGTAAAATGGTCCAATTCAAGTAAGTTATTCATTTGGCATCATTCGAATGGATAGAAATCAAGTTTTAATGAAAATTATCATACTCGGCCAAAACATGCTTTTCAGCCTCTGAAAAGCACATTTTGGCCATAAAAACTGAATATGTCCCCTGCAACAGAACGAACTGTCAGAGACACAAATCTACAATGGACATAGTGTAAAATGGTCCAATTCAAGTAAGTTATTCATTTGGCATCATTCGAAGTGATAGAAATCAAGTTTTAATGAAACTCGGCCAAAACATGCTTTTCAGCCCCTGAAAAGCACATTTTGGCCATAAAAACTGAATATGTTCCCTGCAACCAAACGAACTGTCAGAGACACAAATCTACAATGGACATAGTGTAAAATGGTCCACAATTCAAGTAAGTTATTCATTTGGCATCATTCGAAGTGATAGAAATCAAGTTTTAATGAAAATTATCAAACTCGGCCAAAACATGCTTTTCAGCCCCTGAAAAGCACATTTTGGCCATAAAAACTGAATATGTCCCCTGCAACCAAACGAACTGTCAGAGACACAAATCTACAATGGACATAGTGTAAAATGGTCCAATTCAAGTAAGTTATTCATTTGGCATTATTCGAAGTGATAGAAATTTAGTTTTAATGAAAATTATCATACTCTGCCAAAACATGCTATTCAGCCTTTGAAAAGCACATTTTGGCCATAAAAACTGAAAATGTCCCCTGCAAGCAAACGAACTGTCGGAGACACAAATCTACAATGGTCATAGTGTAAAATGGTCCAATTCAAGTAAGTTATTCATTTGGCATCATTCGAAGTGATAGAAATCAAGTTTTAATGAAAATTATCATACTCGGCCAAAACATGCTTTTCAGCCTCTGAAAAGCACATTTTGGCCATAAAAACTGAAAATGTCCCCTGCAACCAAACGAACTGTCGGAGACACAAATCTACAATGGACATAGTGTAAAATGGTCCAATTCAAGTAAGTTATTCATTTGGCATCATTCGAAGTGATAGCAATTAAGTTTTAATGAAAATTATCATACTCGGCCAAAACATGCTTTTCAGCCCCTGAAAAGCACATTTTGGCCATAAAAACTGAAAATGTCCCCTGCAACCAAACGAACTGTCGGAGACACAAATCTACAATGGACATAGGTAAAATGGTCCAATTCAAGTAAGTTATTCATTTGGCATCATTCGAATGGATAGAAATCAAGTTTTAATGAAAATTATCATACTCGGCCAAAACATGCTTTTCAGCCCCTGAAAAGCACATTTTGGCCAAAAAAACTGAATATGTCCCCTGCAACAGAACGAACTGTCAGAGACACAAATCTACAATGGACATAGTGTAAAATGGTCCAATTCAAGTAAGTTATTCATTTGGCATCAATCGAAGTGATAGAAATCAAGTTTTAATGAAAATTATCAAACTCGGCCAAAACATGCTTTTCAGCCCCTGAAAAGCACATTTTGACCATAAAAACTGAAAATGTCCCCTGCAACCAAACAAACTGTCGGAGACACAAATCTACAATGGACATAGTGTAAAATGGTCCAATTCAAATAAGTTATTCATTTGGCATCATTCAAATGGATAGAAATCAAGTTTTAATGAAAATTATCATACTCGGCCAAAACATGCTTTTCAGCCCCTGAAAAGCACATTTTGGCAATAAAAACTGAAAATGTCCCCTGCAACCAAACAAACTGTCGGAGACACAAATCTACAATGGACATAGTGTAAAATGGTCCAATTCAAGTAAGTTATTCATTTGGCATCATTCGAAGTGATAGAAATCAAGTTTTAATGAAAATTATCATATTCGGCCAAAACATGCTTTTCAGCCCCTGAAAAGCACATTTTGGCCATAAAAACTGAAAATGTCCCCTGCAACCAAACGAACTGTCGGAGACACAAATCTACAATGGACATAGTGTAAAATGGTCCAATTCAAGTAAGTTATTCATTTGGTATCATTCGAAGTGATAGAAATCAAGTTTTAATGAAAATTATCATACTCGGCCAAAACATGCTTTTCAGCCCCTGAAAAGCACATTTTGGCCATAAAAACTTAATATGTCCCCTGCAACCAAACGAACTGTCAGAGACACAAATCTACAATGGACATAGTGTAAAATGGTCCAATTCAAGTAAGTTATTCATTTGGCATCATTCGAAGTGATAGAAATTAAGTTTTAATGAAAATTATCATACTCGGCCAAAACATGCTTTTCAGCCTCTGAAAAGCACATTTTGGCCATAAAAACTGAAAATGTCCCCTGCAACCAAACGAACTGTCGGAGACACAAATCTACAATGGACATAGTGTAAAATGGTCCAATTCAAGTAAGTTATTCATTTGGCATCATTCGAATGGATAGAAATCAAGTTTTAATGAAAATTATCATACTCTGCCAAAACATGCTTTTCAGCCTCTGAAAAGCACATTTTGGCCATAAAAACTGAATATGTCCCCTGCAACCAAACGAACTGTCAGAGACACAAATCTACAATGGACATAGTGTAAAATGGTCCAATTCAAGTAAGTTATTCATTTGGCATCATTCGAAGTGATAGAAATCAAGTTTTAATGAAACTCGGCCAAAACATGCTTTTCAGCCCCTGAAAAGCACATTTTGGCCATAAAAACTGAAAATGTCCCCTGCAACCAAACGAACTGTCGGAGACACAAATCTACAATGGACATAGTGTAAAATGGTCCAATTCAAGTAAGTTATTCATTTGGCATCATTCGAATGGATAGAAATCAAGTTTTAATGAAAATTATCATACTCGGCCAAAACATGCTTTTCACCCTGAAAAGCACATTTTGGCCATAAAAACTGAATATGTCCCCTGCAACCAAACGAACTGTCAGAGACACAAATCTACAATGGACATAGTGTAAAATGGTCCAATTCAAGTAAGTTATTCATTTGGCATCATTCGAAGTGATAGCAATTAAGTTTTAATGTAAATTATCATACTCGGCCAAAACATGCTTTTCAGCCTCTGAAAAGCACATTTTGGCCATAAAAACTGAATATGTCCCCTGCAACCAAACGAACTGTCAGAGACACAAATCTACAATGGACATAGTGTAAAATGGTCCAATTCAAGTAAGTTATTCATTTGGCATCATTCGAAGTGATAGAAATTTAGTTTTAATGAAAATTATCATACTCTGCCAAAACATGCTATTCAGCCTTTGAAAAGCACATTTTGGCCATAAAAACTGAAAATGTCCCCTGCAACCAAACGAACTGTCGGAGACACAAATCTACAATGGTCATAGTGTAAAATGGTCCAATTCAAGTAAGTTATTCATTTGGCATCATTCGAAGTGATAGAAATCAAGTTTTAATGAAAATTATCATACTCGGCCAAAACATGCTTTTCAGCCTCTGAAAAGCACATTTTGGCCATAAAAACTGAAAATGTCCCCTGCAACCAAACGAACTGTCGGAGACACAAATCTACAATGGACATAGTGTAAAATGGTCCAATTCAAGTAAGTTATTCATTTGGCATCATTCGAAGTGATAGCAATTAAGTTTTAATGAAAATTATCATACTCGGCCAAAACATGCTTTTCAGCCCCTGAAAAGCACATTTTGGCCATAAAAACTGAAAATGTCCCCTGCAACCAAACGAACTGTCGGAGACACAAATCTACAATGGACATAGGTAAAATGGTCCAATTCAAGTAAGTTATTCATTTGGCATCATTCGAATGGATAGAAATCAAGTTTTAATGAAAATTATCATACTCGGCCAAAACATGCTTTTCAGCCCCTGAAAAGCACATTTTGGCCAAAAAAACTGAATATGTCCCCTGCAACAGAACGAACTGTCAGAGACACAAATCTACAATGGACATAGTGTAAAATGGTCCAATTCAAGTAAGTTATTCATTTGGCATCAATCGAAGTGATAGAAATCAAGTTTTAATGAAAATTATCAAACTCGGCCAAAACATGCTTTTCAGCCCCTGAAAAGCACATTTTGACCATAAAAACTGAAAATGTCCCCTGCAACCAAACAAACTGTCGGAGACACAAATCTACAATGGACATAGTGTAAAATGGTCCAATTCAAGTAAGTTATTCATTTGGCATCATTCAAATGGATAGAAATCAAGTTTTAATGAAAATTATCATACTCGGCCAAAACATGCTTTTCAGCCCCTGAAAAGCACATTTTGGCAATAAAAACTGAAAATGTCCCCTGCAACCAAACAAACTGTCGGAGACACAAATCTACAATGGACATAGTGTAAAATGGTCCAATTCAAGTAAGTTATTCATTTGGCATCATTCGAAGTGATAGAAATCAAGTTTTAATGAAAATTATCATATTCGGCCAAAACATGCTTTTCAGCCCCTGAAAAGCACATTTTGGCCATAAAAACTGAAAATGTCCCCTGCAACCAAACGAACTGTCGGAGACACAAATCTACAATGGACATAGTGTAAAATGGTCCAATTCAAGTAAGTTATTCATTTGGTATCATTCGAAGTGATAGAAATCAAGTTTTAATGAAAATTATCATACTCGGCCAAAACATGCTTTTCAGCCCCTGAAAAGCACATTTTGGCCATAAAAACTTAATATGTCCCCTGCAACCAAACGAACTGTCAGAGACACAAATCTACAATGGACATAGTGTAAAATGGTCCAATTCAAGTAAGTTATTCATTTGGCATCATTCGAAGTGATAGAAATTAAGTTTTAATGAAAATTATCATACTCGGCCAAAACATGCTTTTCAGCCTCTGAAAAGCACATTTTGGCCATAAAAACTGAAAATGTCCCCTGCAACCAAACGAACTGTCGGAGACACAAATCTACAATGGACATAGTGTAAAATGGTCCAATTCAAGTAAGTTATTCATTTGGCATCATTCGAATGGATAGAAATCAAGTTTTAATGAAAATTATCATACTCTGCCAAAACATGCTTTTCAGCCTCTGAAAAGCACATTTTGGCCATAAAAACTGAATATGTCCCCTGCAACCAAACGAACTGTCAGAGACACAAATCTACAATGGACATAGTGTAAAATGGTCCAATTCAAGTAAGTTATTCATTTGGCATCATTCGAAGTGATAGAAATCAAGTTTTAATGAAACTCGGCCAAAACATGCTTTTCAGCCCCTGAAAAGCACATTTTGGCCATAAAAACTGAAAATGTCCCCTGCAACCAAACGAACTGTCGGAGACACAAATCTACAATGGACATAGTGTAAAATGGTCCAATTCAAGTAAGTTATTCATTTGGCATCATTCGAATGGATAGAAATCAAGTTTTAATGAAAATTATCATACTCGGCCAAAACATGCTTTTCACCCTGAAAAGCACATTTTGGCCATAAAAACTGAATATGTCCCCTGCAACCAAACGAACTGTCAGAGACACAAATCTACAATGGACATAGTGTAAAATGGTCCAATTCAAGTAAGTTATTCATTTGGCATCATTCGAAGTGATAGCAATTAAGTTTTAATGTAAATTATCATACTCGGCCAAAACATGCTTTTCAGCCTCTGAAAAGCACATTTTGGCCACAAAAACTGAAAATGTCCCCTGCAACCAAACGAACTGTCGGAGACACAAATCTACAATGGACATAGTGTAAAATGGTCCAATTCAAGTAAGTTATTCATTTGGCATCATTCGAATGGATAGAAATCAAGTTTTAATGAAAATTATCATACTCGGCCAAAACATGCTTTTCAGCCCCTGAAAAGCACATTTTGGCCATAAAAACTGAATATGTCCCCTGCAACAGAACGAACTGTCAGAGACACAAATCTACAATGGACATAGTGTAAAATGGTCCAATTCAAGTAAGTTATTCATTTGGCATCATTCGAAGTGATAGAAATCAAGTTTTAATGAAAATTACCATACTCGGCCAAAACATGCTTTTCAGCCCCTGAAAAGCACATTTTGGCCTTAAAAACTGAATATGTCCCCTGCAACCAATCGAACTGTCAGAGATACAAATCTACAATGGACATAGTGTAAAATGGTCCAATTCAAGTAAATTATTCATTTGGCATCATTCGAAGTTATAGAAATTAAGTTTTAATGAAAATTATCATACTCGGCCAAAACATGCTTTTCAGCCTCTGAAAAGCACATTTTGGCCATACAAACTGAAAATGTCCCCTGCAACTAAACGAACTGTCGGAGACACAAATCTACAATGGACATAGTGTAAAATGGTCCAATTCAAGTAAGTTATTTATTTGGCATCATTCGAAGTGATAGAAATCAAGTTTTAATGAAACTCGGCCAAAACATGCTTTTCAGCCCCTGAAAAGCACATTTTGGCCATAAAAACTGAATATGTTCCCTGCAACCAAACGAACTGTCAGAGACACAAATCTACAATGGACATAGTGTAAAATGGTCCACAATTCAAGTAAGTTATTCATTTGGCATCATTCGAAGTGATAGAAATTAAGTTTTAATGTAAATTATCATACTCGGCCAAAACATGCTTTTCAGCCTCTGAAAAGCACATTTTGGCCATAAAAACTGAAAATGTCCCCTGCAACCAAACGAACTGTCGGAGACACAAATCTACAATGGACATAGTGTAAAATGGTCCAATTCAAATAAGTTATTCATTTGGCATCATTCGAAGTGATAGAAATCAAGTTTTAATGAAAATTATCATACTCGGCCAAAACATGCTTTTCAGCCTCTGAAAAGCACATTTTGGCCATAAAAACTGAAAATGTCCCCTGCAACCAAACGAACTGTCGGAGACACAAATCTACAATGGACATAGTGTAAAATGGTCCAATTCAAGTAAGTTATTCATTTGGCATCAATCGAAGTGATAAAAATCAAGTTTTAATGAAAATTATCAAACTCGGCCAAAACATGCTTTTCAGCCCCTGAAAAGCACATTTTGGCCATAAAAACTGAATATGTCCCCTGCAACCAAACGAACTGTCAGAGACACAAATCTACAATGGACATAGTGTAAAATGGTCCAATTCAAGTAAGTTATTCATTTGGCATCATTCAAATGGATAGAAATCAAGTTTTAATGAAAATTATCATACTCGGCCAAAACATGCTTTTCAGCCCCTGAAAAGCACATTTTGGCCATAAAAACTGAAAATGTCCCCTGCAACCAAACAAACTGTCGGAGACACAAATCTACAATGGACATAGTGTAAAATGGTCCAATTCAAGTAAGTTATTCATTTGGCATCATTCAAATGGATAGAAATCAAGTTTTAATGAAAATTATCATACTCGGCCAAAACATGCTTTTCAGCCCCTGAAAAGCACATTTTGGCAATAAAAACTGAAAATGTCCCCTGCAACCAAACAAACTGTCGGAGACACAAATCTACAATGGACATAGGTAAAATGGTCCAATTCAAGTAAGTTATTCATTTGGCATCATTCGAAGTGATAGAAATCAAGTTTTAATGAAAATTATCATATTCGGCCAAAACATGCTTTTCAGCCCCTGAAAAGCACATTTTGGCCATAAAAACTGAAAATGTCCCCTGCAACCAAACGAACTGTCGGAGACACAAATCTACAATGGACATAGTGTAAAATGGTCCAATTCAAGTAAGTTATTCATTTGGTATCATTCGAAGTGATAGAAATCAAGTTTTAATGAAAATTATCATACTCGGCCAAAACATGCTTTTCAGCCCCTGAAAAGCACATTTTGGCCATAAAAACTTAATATGTCCCCTGCAACCAAACGAACTGTCAGAGACACAAATCTACAATGGACATAGTGTAAAATGGTCCAATTCAAGTAAGTTATTCATTTGGCATCATTCGAAGTGATAGAAATTAAGTTTTAATGAAAATTATCATACTCGGCCAAAACATGCTTTTCAGCCTCTGAAAAGCACATTTTGGCCATAAAAACTGAAAATGTCCCCTGCAACCAAACGAACTGTCGGAGACACAAATCTACAATGGACATAGTGTAAAATGGTCCAATTCAAGTAAGTTATTCATTTGGCATCATTCGAATGGATAGAAATCAAGTTTTAATGAAAATTATCATACTCGGCCAAAACATGCTTTTCACCCTGAAAAGCACATTTTGGCCATAAAAACTGAATATGTCCCCTGCAACCAAACGAACTGTCAGAGACACAAATCTACAATGGACATAGTGTAAAATGGTCCAATTCAAGTAAGTTATTCATTTGGCATCATTCGAAGTGATAGAAATTAAGTTTTAATGTAAATTATCATACTCGGCCAAAACATGCTTTTCAGCCTCTGAAAAGCACATTTTGGCCATAAAAACTGAAAATGTCCCCTGCAACCAAACGAACTGTCGGAGACACAAATCTACAATGGACATAGTGTAAAATGGTCCAATTCAAGTAAGTTATTCATTTGGCATCATTCGAATGGATAGAAATCAAGTTTTAATGAAAATTATCATACTCGGCCAAAACATGCTTTTCAGCCTCTGAAAAGCACATTTTGGCCATAAAAACTGAATATGTCCCCTGCAACAGAACGAACTGTCAGAGACACAAATCTACAATGGACATAGTGTAAAATGGTCCAATTCAAGTAAGTTATTCATTTGGCATCATTCGAAGTGATAGAAATCAAGTTTTAATGAAACTCGGCCAAAACATGCTTTTCAGCCCCTGAAAAGCACATTTTGGCCATAAAAACTGAATATGTTCCCTGCAACCAAACGAACTGTCAGAGACACAAATCTACAATGGACATAGTGTAAAATGGTCCACAATTCAAGTAAGTTATTTATTTGGCATCATTCGAAGTGATTGAAATTAAGTTTTAATGTAAATTATCATACTCGGCCAAAACATGCTTTTCAGCCTCTGAAAAGCACATTTTGGCCATAAAAACTGAAAATGTCCCCTGCAACCAAACGAACTATCGGAGACACAAATCTACAGTGGACATAGTGTAAAATGGTCCAATTTAAATAAGTTATTCATTTGGCATCATTCGAAGTGATAGAAATCAAGTTTTAATGAAAATTATCATACTCGGCCAAAACATGCTTTTCAGCCCCTGAAAAGCACATTTTGGCTATAAAAACTGAATATGTCCCCTGAAACCAAACGAACTGTCAGAGACACAAATCTACAATGGACATAGTGTAAAATGGTCCAATTCAAGCAAATTATTCATTTGGCATCATTCGAAGTGATAGAAATCAAGTTTTAATGAAAATTATCATACTCGGCCAAAACATGCTTTTCAGCCTCTGAAAAGCACATTTTGGCCATAAAAACTGAAAATGTCCCCTGCAACCAAACGAACTGTCGGAGACACAAATCTACAATGGACATAGTGTAAAATGGTCCAATTCAAGTAAGTTATTCATTTGGCATCAATCGAAGTGATAGAAATCAAGTTTTAATAAAAATTATCAAACTCGGCCAAAACATGCTTTTCAGCCCCTGAAAAGCACATTTTGGCCATAAAAACTGAATATGTCCCCTGCAACCAAACGAACTGTCAGAGACACAAATCTACAATGGACATAGTGTAAAATGGTCCAATTCAAGTAAGTTATTCATTTGGCATCATTCGAAGTGATAGAAATTTAGTTTTAATGAAAATTATCATACTCTGCCAAAACATGCTATTCAGCCTTTGAAAAGCACATTTTGGCCATAAAAACTGAAAATGTCCCCTGCAACCAAACGAACTGTCGGAGACAGAAATCTACAATGGACATAGTGTAAAATGGTCCAATTCAAGTAAGTTATTCATTTGGCATCATTCGAAGTGATAGAAATCAAGTTTTAATGAAAATTATCATACTCGGCCAAAACATGCTTTTCAGCCTCTGAAAAGCACATTTTGGCCATAAAAACTGAATATGTCCCCTGCAACCAAACGAACTGTCAGAGACACAAATCTACAATGGAAATAGTGTAAAATGGTCCAATTCAAGTAAGTTATTCATTTGGCATCATTCGAAGTGATAGAAATTAAGTTTTAATGTAAATTATCATACTCGGCCAAAACATGCTTTTCAGCCTCTGAAAAGCACATTTTGGCCATAAAAACTGAAAATGTCCCCTGCAACCAAACGAACTGTCGGAGACACAAATCTACAATGGACATAGTGTAAAATGGTCCAATTCAAGTAAGTTATTCATTTGGCATCATTCGAAGTGATAGAAATTAAGTTTTAATGAAAATTATCATACTCGGCCAAAACATGCTTTTCAGCCTCTGAAAAGCACATTTTGGCCATAAAAACTGAAAATGTCCCCTGCAACCAAACGAACTGTCGGAGACACAAATCTACAATGGACATAGTGTAAAATGGTCCAATTCAAGTAAGTTATTTATTTGGCATCATTCGAAGTGATAGAAATCAAGTTTTAATGAAACTCGGCCAAAACATGCTTTTCAGCCCCTGAAAAGCACATTTTGGCCATAAAAACTGAATATGTTCCCTGCAACCAAACGAACTGTCAGAGACACAAATCTACAATGGACATAGTGTAAAATGGTCCAATTCAAGTAAGTTATTCATTTGGCATCATTCGAATGGATAGAAATCAAGTTTTAATGAAAATTATCATACTCGGCCAAAACATGCTTTTCACCCTGAAAAGCACATTTTGGCCATAAAAACTGAATATGTCCCCTGCAACCAAACGAACTGTCAGAGACACAAATCTACAATGGACATAGTGTAAAATGGTCCAATTGGAGTAAGTTATTCATTTGGCATCATTCGAAGTGATAGAAATTAAGTTTTAATGTAAATTATCATACTCGGCCAAAACATGCTTTTCAGCCTCTGAAAAGCACATTTTGGCCATAAAAACTGAAAATGTCCCCTGCAACCAAACGAACTGTCGGAGACACAAATCTACAATGGACATAGTGTAAAATGGTCCAATTCAAGTAAGTTATTCATTTGGCATCATTCGAATGGATAGAAATCAAGTTTTAATGAAAATTATCATACTCGGCCAAAACATGCTTTTCAGCCTCTGAAAAGCACATTTTGGCCATAAAAACTGAATATGTCCCCTGCAACAGAACGAACTGTCAGAGACACAAATCTACAATGGACATAGTGTAAAATGGTCCAATTCAAGTAAGTTATTCATTTGGCATCATTCGAAGTGATAGAAATTAAGTTTTAATGTAAATTATCATACTCGGCCAAAACATGCTTTTCAGCCTCTGAAAAGCACATTTTGGCCATAAAAACTGAAAATGTCCCCTGCAACCAAACGAACTGTCGGAGACACAAATCTACAATGGACATAGTGTAAAATGGTCCAATTCAAATAAGTTATTCATTTGGCGTCATTCGAAGTGATAGAAATCAAGTTTTAATGAAAATTATCATACTCGGCCAAAACATGCTTTTCAGCCCCTGAAAAGCACATTTTGGCTATAAAAACTGAATATGTCCCCTGAAACCAAACGAACTGTCAGAGACACAAATCTACAATGGACATAGTGTAAAATGGTCCAATTCAAGCAAATTATTCATTTGGCATCATTCGAAGTGATAGAAATCAAGTTTTAATGAAAATTAACATACTCGGCCAAAACATGCTTTTCAGCCTCTGAAAAGCACATTTTGGCCATAAAAACTGAAAATGTCCCCTGCAACCAAACGAACTGTCGGAGACACAAATCTACAATGGACATAGTGTAAAATGGTCCAATTCAAGTAAGTTATTCATTTGGCATCAATCGAAGTGATAGAAATCAAGTTTTAATGAAAATTATCAAACTCGGCCAAAACATGCTTTTCAGCCCCTGAAAAGCACATTTTGGCCATAAAAACTGAATATGTCCCCTGCAACCAAACGAACTGTCAGATACACAAATCTACAATGGACATAGTGTAAAATGGTCCAATTCAAGTAAGTTATTCATTTGGCATCATTCGAAGTGATAGAAATTTAGTTTTAATGAAAATTATCATACTCTGCCAAAACATGCTATTCAGCCTTTGAAAAGCACATTTTGGCCATAAAAACTGAAAATGTCCCCTGCAACCAAACGAACTGTCGGAGACACAAATCTACAATGGACATAGTGTAAAATGGTCCAATTCAAGTAAGTTATTCATTTGGCATCATTCGAAGTGATAGAAATTAAGTTTTAATGTAAATTATCATACTCGGCCAAAACATGCTTTTCAGCCTCTGAAAAGCACATTTTGGCCATAAAAACTGAAAATGTCCCCTGCAACCAAACGAACTGTCGGAGACACAAATCTACAATGGACATAGTGTAAAATGGTCCAATTCAAGTAAGTTATTCATTTGGCATCATTCGAATGGATAGAAATCAAGTTTTAATGAAAATTATCATACTCGGCCAAAACATGCTTTTCAGCCCCTGAAAAGCACATTTTCTCCATAAAAACTGAATATGTCCCCTGCAACAGAACGAACTGTCAGAGACACAAATCTACAATGGACATAGTGTAAAATGGTCCAATTCAAGTAAGTTATTCATTTGGCATCATTCGAAGTGATAGAAATTAAGTTTTAATGAAAATTATCATACTCGGCCAAAACATGCTTTTCAGCCTCTGAAAAGCACATTTTGGCCATAAAAACTGAAAATGTCCCCTGCAACCAAACGAACTGTCGGAGACACAAATCTACAATGGACATAGTGTAAAATGGTCCAATTCAAGTAAGTTATTTATTTGGCATCATTCGAAGTGATAGAAATCAAGTTTTAATGAAACTCGGCCAAAACATGCTTTTCAGCCCCTGAAAAGCACATTTTGGCCATAAAAACTGAATATGTTCCCTGCAACCAAACGAACTGTCAGAGACACAAATCTACAATGGACATAGTGTAAAATGGTCCAATTCAAGTAAGTTATTCATTTGGCATCATTCGAATGGATAGAAATCAAGTTTTAATGAAAATTATCATACTCGGCCAAAACATGCTTTTCACCCTGAAAAGCACATTTTGGCCATAAAAACTGAATATGTCCCCTGCAACCAAACGAACTGTCAGAGACACAAATCTACAATGGACATAGTGTAAAATGGTCCAATTGGAGTAAGTTATTCATTTGGCATCATTCGAAGTGATAGAAATTAAGTTTTAATGTAAATTATCATACTCGGCCAAAACATGCTTTTCAGCCTCTGAAAAGCACATTTTGGCCATAAAAACTGAAAATGTCCCCTGCAACCAAACGAACTGTCGGAGACACAAATCTACAATGGACATAGTGTAAAATGGTCCAATTCAAGTAAGTTATTCATTTGGCATCATTCGAATGGATAGAAATCAAGTTTTAATGAAAATTATCATACTCGGCCAAAACATGCTTTTCAGCCTCTGAAAAGCACATTTTGGCCATAAAAACTGAATATGTCCCCTGCAACAGAACGAACTGTCAGAGACACAAATCTACAATGGACATAGTGTAAAATGGTCCAATTCAAGTAAGTTATTCATTTGGCATCATTCGAAGTGATAGAAATCAAGTTTTAATGAAACTCGGCCAAAACATGCTTTTCAGCCCCTGAAAAGCACATTTTGGCCATAAAAACTGAATATGTTCCCTGCAACCAAACGAACTGTCAGAGACACAAATCTACAATGGACATAGTGTAAAATGGTCCACAATTCAAGTAAGTTATTCATTTGGCATCATTCGAAGTGATAGAAATCAAGTTTTAATGAAAATTATCAAACTCGGCCAAAACATGCTTTTCAGCCCCTGAAAAGCACATTTTGGCCATAAAAACTGAATATGTCCCCTGCAACCAAACGAACTGTCAGAGACACAAATCTACAATGGACATATTGTAAAATGGTCCAATTCAAGTAAGTTATTCATTTGGCATCATTCGAAGTGATAGAAATTTAGTTTTAATGAAAATTATCATACTCTGCCAAAACATGCTATTCAGCCTTTGAAAAGCACATTTTGGCCATAAAAACTGAAAATGTCCCCTGCAACCAAACGAACTGTCGGAGACACAAATCTACAATGGTCATAGTGTAAAATGGTCCAATTCAAGTAAGTTATTCATTTGGCATCATTCGAAGTGATAGAAATCAAGTTTTAATGAAAATTATACTCGGCCAAAACATGCTTTTCAGCCTCTGAAAAGCACATTTTGGCCATAAAAACTGAATATGTCCCCTGCAACCAAACGAACTGTCAGAGACACAAATCTACAATGGACATAGTGTAAAATGGTCCAATTCAAGTAAGTTATTCATTTGGCATCATTCGAAGTGATAGAAATTAAGTTTTAATGTAAATTATCATACTCGGCCAAAACATGCTTTTCAGCCTCTGAAAAGCACATTTTGGCCATAAAAACTGAAAATGTCCCCTGCAACCAAACGAACTGTCGGAGACACAAATCTACAATGGACATAGTGTAAAATGGTCCAATTCAAGTAAGTTATTCATTTGGCATCATTCGAATGGATAGAAATCAAGTTTTAATGAAAATTATCATACTCGGCCAAAACATGCTTTTCAGCCCCTGAAAAGCACATTTTCTCCATAAAAACTGAATATGTCCCCTGCAACAGAACGAACTGTCAGAGACACAAATCTACAATGGACATAGTGTAAAATGGTCCAATTCAAGTAAGTTATTCATTTGGCATCATTCGAAGTGATAGAAATTAAGTTTTAATGAAAATTATCATACTCGGCCAAAACATGCTTTTCAGCCTCTGAAAAGCACATTTTGGCCATAAAAACTGAAAATGTCCCCTGCAACCAAACGAACTGTCGGAGACACAAATCTACAATGGACATAGTGTAAAATGGTCCAATTCAAGTAAGTTATTTATTTGGCATCATTCGAAGTGATAGAAATCAAGTTTTAATGAAACTCGGCCAAAACATGCTTTTCAGCCCCTGAAAAGCACATTTTGGCCATAAAAACTGAATATGTTCCCTGCAACCAAACGAACTGTCAGAGACACAAATCTACAATGGACATAGTGTAAAATGGTCCAATTCAAGTAAGTTATTCATTTGGCATCATTCGAATGGATAGAAATCAAGTTTTAATGAAAATTATCATACTCGGCCAAAACATGCTTTTCACCCTGAAAAGCACATTTTGGCCATAAAAACTGAATATGTCCCCTGCAACCAAACGAACTGTCAGAGACACAAATCTACAATGGACATAGTGTAAAATGGTCCAATTGGAGTAAGTTATTCATTTGGCATCATTCGAAGTGATAGAAATTAAGTTTTAATGTAAATTATCATACTCGGCCAAAACATGCTTTTCAGCCTCTGAAAAGCACATTTTGGCCATAAAAACTGAAAATGTCCCCTGCAACCAAACGAACTGTCGGAGACACAAATCTACAATGGACATAGTGTAAAATGGTCCAATTCAAGTAAGTTATTCATTTGGCATCATTCGAATGGATAGAAATCAAGTTTTAATGAAAATTATCATACTCGGCCAAAACATGCTTTTCAGCCTCTGAAAAGCACATTTTGGCCATAAAAACTGAATATGTCCCCTGCAACAGAACGAACTGTCAGAGACACAAATCTACAATGGACATAGTGTAAAATGGTCCAATTCAAGTAAGTTATTCATTTGGCATCATTCGAAGTGATAGAAATCAAGTTTTAATGAAACTCGGCCAAAACATGCTTTTCAGCCCCTGAAAAGCACATTTTGGCCATAAAAACTGAATATGTTCCCTGCAACCAAACGAACTGTCAGAGACACAAATCTACAATGGACATAGTGTAAAATGGTCCACAATTCAAGTAAGTTATTCATTTGGCATCATTCGAAGTGATAGAAATTAAGTTTTAATGTAAATTATCATACTCGGCCAAAACATGCTTTTCAGCCTCTGAAAAGCACATTTTGGCCATAAAAACTGAATATGTCCCCTGCAACCAAACGAACTGTCAGAGACACAAATCTACAATGGACATAGTGTAAAATGGTCCAATTCAAGTAAGTTATTCATTTGGCATCATTCGAAGTGATAGAAATTAAGTTTTAATGTAAATTATCATACTCGGCCAAAACATGCTTTTCAGCCTCTGAAAAGCACATTTTGGCCATAAAAACTGAAAATGTCCCCTGCAACCAAACGAACTGTCGGAGACACAAATCTACAATGGACATAGTGTAAAATGGTCCAATTCAAGTAAGTTATTCATTTGGCATCATTCGAATGGATAGAAATCAAGTTTTAATGAAAATTATCATACTCGGCCAAAACATGCTTTTCAGCCCCTGAAAAGCACATTTTGGCCATAAAAACTGAATATGTCCCCTGCAACAGAACGTACTGTCAGAGACACAAATCTACAATGGACATAGTGTAAAATGGTCCAATTCAAGTAAGTTATTCATTTGGCATCATTCGAAGTGATAAAAATTAAGTTTTAATGAAAATTATCATACTCGGCCAAAACATGCTTTTCAGCCTCTGAAAAGCACATTTTGGCTATAAAAACTGAAAATGTCCCCTGCAACCAAACGAACTGTCGGAGACACAAATCTACAATGGACATAGTGTAAAATGGTCCAATTCAAGTAAGTTATTTATTTGGCATCATTCGAAGTGATAGAAATCAAGTTTTAATGAAACTCGGCCAAAACATGCTTTTCAGCCCCTGAAAAGCACATTTTGGCCATAAAAACTGAATATGTTCCCTGCAACCAAACGAACTGTCAGAGACACAAATCTACAATGGACATAGTGTAAAATGGTCCAATTCAAGTAAGTTATTCATTTGGCATCATTCGAATGGATAGAAATCAAGTTTTAATGAAAATTATCATACTCGGCCAAAACGTGCTTTTCAGCCCCTGAAAAGCACATTTTGGCCATAAAAACTGAATATGTCCCCTACAACCAAACGAACTGTCAGAGACACAAATCTACAATGGACATAGTGTAAAATGGTCCAATTCAAGTAAGTTATTCATTTGGCATCATTCAAATGGATAGAAATCAAGTTTTAATGAAAATTATCATACTCGGCCAAAACATGCTTTTCAGCGCCTGAAAAGCACATTTTGGCCATAAAAACTTAATATGTCCCCTGCAACCAAACGAACTGTCAGAGACACAAATCTACAATGGACATAGTGTAAAATGGTCCACAATTCAAGTAAGTTATTCATTTGGCATCATTCGAAGTGATAGAAATTAAGTTTTAATGTAAATTATCATACTCGGCCAAAACATGCTTTTCAGCCTCTGAAAAGCACATTTTGGCCATAAAAACTGAAAATGTCCCCTGCAACCAAACGAACTGTCGGAGACACTAATCTACAATGGACATAGTGTAAAATGGTCCAATTCAAATAAGTTATTCATTTGGCATCATTCGAAGTGATAGAAATCAAGTTTTAATGAAAATTATCAAACTCGGCCAAAACATGCTTTTCAGCCCCTGAAAAGCGCATTTTGGCCATAAAAACTGAATATGTCCCCTGCAACCAAACAAACTGTCAGAGACACAAATCTACAATGGACATAGTGTAAAATGGTCCAATTCAAGTAAGTTATTCATTTGGCATCATTCGAAGTGATAGAAATTTAGTTTTAATGAAAATTATCATACTCTGCCAAAACATGCTATTCAGCCTTTGAAAAGCACATTTTGGCCATAAAAACTGAAAATGTCCCCTGCAACCAAACGAACTGTCGGAGACACAAATCTACAATGGACATAGTGTAAAATGGTCCAATTCAAGTAAGTTATTCATTTGGCATCATTCGAAGTGATAGAAATCAAGTTTTAATGAAAATTATCATACTCGGCCAAAACATGCTTTTCAGCCTCTGAAAAGCACATTTTGGCCATAAAAACTGAATATGTCCCCTGCAACCAAACGAACTGTCAGAGACACAAATCTACAATGGACATAGTGTAAAATGGTCCAATTCAAGTAAGTTATTCATTTGGCATCATTCGAAGTGATAGAAATTAAGTTTTAATGTAAATTATCATACTCGGCCCAAACATGCTTTTCAGCCCCTGAAAAGCACATTTTGGCCATAAAAACTGAATATGTCCCCTGCAACAGAACGAACTGTCAGAGACACAAATCTACAATGGACATAGTGTAAAATGGTACAATTCAAGTAAGTTATTCATTTGGCATCATTCGAAGTGATAGAAATCAAGTTTTAATGAAACTCGGCCAAAACATGCTTTTCAGCCCCTGAAAAGCACATTTTGGCCATAAAAACTGAATATGTTCCCTGCAACCAAACGAACTGTCAGAGACACAAATCTACAATGGACATAGTGTAAAATGGTCCAATTCAAGTAAGTTATTCATTTGGCATCATTCGAATGGATAGAAATCAAGTTTTAATGAAAATTATCATACTCGGCCAAAACGTGCTTTTCAGCCCCTGAAAAGCACATTTTGGCCATAAAAACTGAATATGTCCCCTACAACCAAACGAACTGTCAGAGACACAAATCTACAATGGACATAGTGTAAAATGGTCCAATTCAAGTAAGTTATTCATTTGGCATCATTCAAATGGATAGAAATCAAGTTTTAATGAAAATTATCAAACTCGGCCAAAACATGCTTTTCAGCCCCTGAAAAGCGCATTTTGGCCATAAAAACTGAATATGTCCCCTGCAACCAAACAAACTGTCAGAGACACAAATCTACAATGGACATAGTGTAAAATGGTCCAATTCAAGTAAGTTATTCATTTGGCATCATTCGAAGTGATAGAAATTTAGTTTTAATGAAAATTATCATACTCTGCCAAAACATGCTATTCAGCCTTTGAAAAGCACATTTTGGCCATAAAAACTGAAAATGTCCCCTGCAACCAAACGAACTGTCGGAGACACAAATCTACAATGGACATAGTGTAAAATGGTCCAATTCAAGTAAGTTATTCATTTGGCATCATTCGAAGTGATAGAAATCAAGTTTTAATGAAAATTATCATACTCGGCCAAAACATGCTTTTCAGCCTCTGAAAAGCACATTTTGGCCATAAAAACTGAATATGTCCCCTGCAACCAAACGAACTGTCAGAGACACAAATCTACAATGGACATAGTGTAAAATGGTCCAATTCAAGTAAGTTATTCATTTGGCATCATTCGAAGTGATAGAAATTAAGTTTTAATGTAAATTATCATACTCGGCCCAAACATGCTTTTCAGCCCCTGAAAAGCACATTTTGGCCATAAAAACTGAATATGTCCCCTGCAACAGAACGAACTGTCAGAGACACAAATCTTCAATGGACATAGTGTAAAATGGTCCAATTCAAGTAAGTTATTCATTTGGCATCATTCGAAGTGATAGAAATCAAGTTTTAATGAAACTCGGCCAAAACATGCTTTTCAGCCCCTGAAAAGCACATTTTGGCCATAAAAACTGAATATGTTCCCTGCAACCAAACGAACTGTCAGAGACACAAATCTACAATGGACATAGTGTAAAATGGTCCAATTCAAGTAAGTTATTCATTTGGCATCATTCGAATGGATAGAAATCAAGTTTTAATGAAAATTATCATACTCGGCCAAAACGTGCTTTTCAGCCCCTGAAAAGCACATTTTGGCCATAAAAACTGAATATGTCCCCTACAACCAAACGAACTGTCAGAGACACAAATCTACAATGGACATAGTGTAAAATGGTCCAATTCAAGTAAGTTATTCATTTGGCATCATTCAAATGGATAGAAATCAAGTTTTAATGAAAATTATCATACTCGGCCAAAACATGCTTTTCAGCGCCTGAAAAGCACATTTTGGCCATAAAAACTTAATATGTCCCCTGCAACCAAACGAACTGTCAGAGACACAAATCTACAATGGACATAGTGTAAAATGGTCCACAATTCAAGTAAGTTATTCATTTGGCATCATTCGAAGTGATAGAAATTAAGTTTTAATGAAAATTATCATACTCGGCCAAAACATGCTTTTCAGCCTCTGAAAAGCACATTTTGGCCATAAAAACTGAAAATGTCCCCTGCAACCAAACGAACTGTCGGAGACACAAATCTACAATGGACATAGTGTAAAATGGTCCAATTCAAGTAAGTTATTCATTTGGCATCATTCGAAGTGATAGAAATCAAGTTTTAATGAAAATTATCATACTCGGCCAAAACATGCTTTTCAGCCTCTGAAAAGCACATTTTGGCCATAAAAACTGAATATGTCCCCTGCAACCAAACGAACTGTCAGAGACACAAATCTACAATGGACATAGTGTAAAATGGTCCAATTCAAGTAAGTTATTCATTTGGCATCATTCGAAGTGATAGAAATCAAGTTTTAATGAAAATTATCATACTCGGCCAAAACATGCTTTTCAGCCCCTGAAAAGCACATTTTGGCCATAAAAACTGAATATGTCCCCTGCAACCAAACGAACTGTCAGAGACACAAATCTACAATGGACATAGTGTAAAATGGTCCAATTCAAGTAAGTTATTCATTTGGCATCATTCGAAGTGATAGAAATCAAGTTTTAATGAAAATTATCATACTCGGCCAAAACATGCTTTTCAGCCCCTGAAAAGCACATTTTGGCCATAAAAACTGAATATGTCCCCTGCAACCAAACGAACTGTCAGAGACACAAATCTACAATGGACATAGTGTAAAATGGTCCAATTCAAGTAAGTTATTCATTTGGCATCATTCGAAGTGATAGCAATTAAGTTTTAATGTAAATTATCATACTCGGCCAAAACATGCTTTTCAGCCTCTGAAAAGCACATTTTGGCCATAAAAACTGAAAATGTCCCCTGCAACCAAACGAACTTTCGGAGACACAAATCTACAATGGACATAGTGTAAAATGGTCCAATTCAAGTAAGTTATTCATTTGGCATCATTCGAATGGATAGAAATCAAGTTTTAATGAAAGTTATCATACTCGGCCAAAACATGCTTTTCACCCTGAAAAGCACATTTTGGCCATAAAAACTGAATATGTCCCCTGCAACCAAACGAACTGTCAGAGATACAAATCTACAATGGACATAGTGTAAAATGGTCCAATTCAAGTAAATTATTCATTTGGCATCATTCGAAGTGATAGAAATCAAGTTTTAATGAAAATTATCATACTCGGCCAAAACATGCTTTTCAGCCCCTGAAAAGCACATTTTGGCCATAAAAAGTGAATATGTCCCCTGCAACCAAACGAACTGTCAGAGACACAAATCTACAATGGACATAGTGTAAAATGGTCCAATTCAAGTAAGTTATTCATTTGGCATCATTCGAAGTGATAGAAATCAAGTTTTAATGAAAATTACCATACTCGGCCAAAACATGCTTTTCAGCCCCTGAAAAGCACATTTTGGCCTTAAAAACTGAATATGTCCCCTGCAACCAAACGAACTGTCAGAGATACAAATCTACAATGGACATAGTGTAAAATGGTCCAATTCAAGTAAATTATTCATTTGGCATCATTCGAAGTGATAGAAATTAAGTTTTAATGAAAATTATCATACTCGGCCAAAACATGCTTTTCAGCCTCTGAAAAGCACATTTTGGCCATAAAAACTGAAAATGTCCCCTGCAACCAAACGAACTGTCGGAGACACAAATCTACAATGGACATAGTGTAAAATGGTCCAATTCAAGTAAGTTATTTATTTGGCATCATTCGAAGTGATAGAAATCAAGTTTTAATGAAACTCGGCAAAAACATGCTTTTCAGCCTCTGAAAAGCACATTTTGGCCATAAAAACTGAAAATGTCCCCTGCAACCAAACGAACTGTTGGAGACACAAATCTACAATGGACATAGTGTAAAATGGTCCAATTCAAGTAAGTTATTCATTTGGCATCATTCAAATGGATAGAAATCAAGTTTTAATGAAAATTATCATACTCGGCCAAAACATGCTTTTCAGCCCCTGAAAAGCACATTTTGGCCATAAAAACTGAATATGTCCCCTGCAACCAAACGAACTGTCAGAGACACAAATCTACAATGGACATAGTGTAAAATGGTCCAATTCAAGTAAATTATTCATTTGGCATCATTCGAAGTTATAGAAATTAAGTTTTAATGAAAATTATCATACTCGGCCAAAACATGCTTTTCAGCCTCTGAAAAGCACATTTTGGCCATAAAAACTGAAAATGTCCCCTAAAACCAAACGAACTGTCAGAGACACAAATCTACAATGGACATAGTGTAAAATGGTCCAATTCAAGTAAGTTATTCATTTGGCATCATTCAAATGGATAGAAATCAAGTTTTAATGAAAATTATCATACTCGGCCAAAACATGCTTTTCAGCCTCTGAAAAGCACATTTTGGCCATAAAAACTGAAAATGTCCCCTGCAACCAAACGAACTGTCGGAGACACAAATCTACAATGGACATAGTGTAAAATGGTCCAATTCAAGTAAGTTTTTCATTTGGCATCATTCGAAGTGATAGAAATCAAGTTTTAATGAAAATTATCATACTCGGCCAAAACATGCTTTTCAGCCCCTGAAAAGCACATTTTGGCCATAAAAACTGAATATGTCCCCTGCAACAGAACGAACTGTCAGAGACACAAATCTACAATGGACATAGTGTAAAATGGTCCAATTCAAGTAAGTTATTCATTTGGCATCATTCGAAGTGATAGAAATCAAGTTTTAATGAAAATTACCATACTCGGCCAAAACATGCTTTTCAGCCTCTGAAAAGCACATTTTGGCCTTAAAAACTGAATATGTCCCCTGCAACCAAACGAACTGTCAGAGATACAAATCTACAATGGACATAGTGTAAAATGGTCCAATTCAAGTAAATTATTCATTTGGCATCATTCGAAGTGATAGAAATTAAGTTTTAATGAAAATTATCATACTCGGCCAAAACATGCTTTTCAGCCTCTGAAAAGCACATTTTGGCCATAAAAACTGAAAATGTCCCCTGCAACCAAACGAACTGTCGGAGACACAAATCTACAATGGACATAGTGTAAAATGGTCCAATTCAAGTAAGTTATTTATTTGGCATCATTCGAAGTGATAGAAATCAAGTTTTAATGAAACTCGGCAAAAACATGCTTTTCAGCCCCTGAAAAGCACATTTTGGCCATAAAAACTGAATATGTCCCCTGCAACCAAATGAACTGTCAGAGATACAAATCTACAATGGACATAGTGTAAAATGGTCCAATTCAAGTAAATTATTCATTTGGCATCATTCGAAGTTATAGAAATTAAGTTTTAATGAAAATTATCATACTCGGCCAAAACATGCTTTTCAGCCCCTGAAAAGCACATTTTGGCCATAAAAACTGAATATGTCCCCTGCAACCAAACGAACTGTCAGAGACACAAATCTACAATGGACATAGTGTAAAATGGTCCAATTCAAGTAAGTTATTCATTTGGCATCATTCGAAGTGATAGAAATTAAGTTTTAATGTAAATTATCATACTCGGCCAAAACATGCTTTTCAGCCTCTGAAAAGCACATTTTGGCCATAAAAACTGAAAATGTCCCCTGCAACCAAACGAACTGTCGGATACACAAATCTACAATGGACATAGTGTAAAATGGTCCAATTCAAGTAAGTTATTCATTTGGCATCATTCGAAGTGATAGAAATCAAGTTTTAATGAAAATTATCATACTCGGCCAAAACATGCTTTTCAGCCCCTGAAAAGCACATTTTGGCCATAAAAACTGAATATGTCCCCTGCAACAGAACGAACTGTCAGAGACACAAATCTACAATGGACATAGTGTAAAATGGTCCAATTCAAGTAAGTTATTCATTTGGCATCATTCGAAGTGATAGAAATCAAGTTTTAATGAAAATTACCATACTCGGCCAAAACATGCTTTTCAGCCCCTGAAAAGCACATTTTGGCCTTAAAAACTGAATATGTCCCCTGCAACCAAACGAACTGTCAGAGATACAAATCTACAATGGACATAGTGTAAAATGGTCCAATTCAAGTAAGTTATTTATTTGGCATCATTCGAAGTGATAGAAATCAAGTTTTAATGAAACTCGGCAAAAACATGCTTTTCAGCCCCTGAAAAGCACATTTTGGCCATAAAAACTGAATATGTCCCCTGCAACCAAACGAACTGTCAGAGATACAAATCTACAATGGACATAGTGTAAAATGGTCCAATTCAAGTAAATTATTCATTTGGCATCATTCGAAGTTATAGAAATTAAGTTTTAATGAAAATTATCATACTCGGCCAAAACATGCTTTTCAGCCTCTGAAAAGCACATTTTGGCCATAAAAACTGAAAATGTCCCCTGCAACCAAACGAACTGTCGGAGACACAAATCTACAATGGACATAGTGTAAAATGGTCCAATTCAAGTAAGTTATTCATTTGGCATCATTCAAATGGATAGAAATCAAGTTTTAATGAAAATTATCATACTCGGCCAAAACATGCTTTTCAGCCTCTGAAAAGCACATTTTGGCCTTAAAAACTGAATATGTCCCCTGCAACCAAACGAACTGTCAGAGATACAAATCTACAATGGACATAGTGTAAAATGGTCCAATTCAAGTAAGTTATTCATTTGGCATCATTCGAAGTGATAGAAATCAAGTTTTAATGAAAATTACCATACTCGGCCAAAACATGCTTTTCAGCCCCTGAAAAGCACATTTTGGCCTTAAAAACTGAATATGTCCCCTGCAACCAAACGAACTGTCAGAGATACAAATCTACAATGGACATAGTGTAAAATGGTCCAATTCAAGTAAATTATTCATTTGGCATCATTCGAAGTGATAGAAATTAAGTTTTAATGAAAATTATCATACTCGGCCAAAACATGCTTTTCAGCCTCTGAAAAGCACATTTTGGCCATAAAAACTGAAAATGTCCCCTGCAACCAAACGAACTGTCGGAGACACAAATCTACAATGGACATAGTGTAAAATGGTCCAATTCAAGTAAGTTATTTATTTGGCATCATTCGAAGTGATAGAAATCAAGTTTTAATGAAACTCGGCAAAAACATGCTTTTCAGCCTCTGAAAAGCACATTTTGGCCATAAAAACTGAAAATGTCCCCTGCAACCAAACGAACTGTTGGAGACACAAATCTACAATGGACATAGTGTAAAATGGTCCAATTCAAGTAAGTTATTCATTTGGCATCATTCAAATGGATAGAAATCAAGTTTTAATGAAAATTATCATACTCGGCCAAAACATGCTTTTCAGCCCCTGAAAAGCACATTTTGGCCATAAAAACTGAATATGTCCCCTGCAACCAAACGAACTGTCAGAGACACAAATCTACAATGGACATAGTGTAAAATGGTCCAATTCAAGTAAATTATTCATTTGGCATCATTCGAAGTTATAGAAATTAAGTTTTAATGAAAATTATCATACTCGGCCAAAACATGCTTTTCAGCCTCTGAAAAGCACATTTTGGCCATAAAAACTGAAAATGTCCCCTAAAACCAAACGAACTGTCAGAGACACAAATCTACAATGGACATAGTGTAAAATGGTCCAATTCAAGTAAGTTATTCATTTGGCATCATTCAAATGGATAGAAATCAAGTTTTAATGAAAATTATCATACTCGGCCAAAACATGCTTTTCAGCCTCTGAAAAGCACATTTTGGCCATAAAAACTGAAAATGTCCCCTGCAACCAAACGAACTGTCGGAGACACAAATCTACAATGGACATAGTGTAAAATGGTCCAATTCAAGTAAGTTTTTCATTTGGCATCATTCGAAGTGATAGAAATCAAGTTTTAATGAAAATTATCATACTCGGCCAAAACATGCTTTTCAGCCCCTGAAAAGCACATTTTGGCCATAAAAACTGAATATGTCCCCTGCAACAGAACGAACTGTCAGAGACACAAATCTACAATGGACATAGTGTAAAATGGTCCAATTCAAGTAAGTTATTCATTTGGCATCATTCGAAGTGATAGAAATCAAGTTTTAATGAAAATTACCATACTCGGCCAAAACATGCTTTTCAGCCTCTGAAAAGCACATTTTGGCCTTAAAAACTGAATATGTCCCCTGCAACCAAACGAACTGTCAGAGATACAAATCTACAATGGACATAGTGTAAAATGGTCCAATTCAAGTAAATTATTCATTTGGCATCATTCGAAGTGATAGAAATTAAGTTTTAATGAAAATTATCATACTCGGCCAAAACATGCTTTTCAGCCTCTGAAAAGCACATTTTGGCCATAAAAACTGAAAATGTCCCCTGCAACCAAACGAACTGTCGGAGACACAAATCTACAATGGACATAGTGTAAAATGGTCCAATTCAAGTAAGTTATTTATTTGGCATCATTCGAAGTGATAGAAATCAAGTTTTAATGAAACTCGGCAAAAACATGCTTTTCAGCCCCTGAAAAGCACATTTTGGCCATAAAAACTGAATATGTCCCCTGCAACCAAATGAACTGTCAGAGATACAAATCTACAATGGACATAGTGTAAAATGGTCCAATTCAAGTAAATTATTCATTTGGCATCATTCGAAGTTATAGAAATTAAGTTTTAATGAAAATTATCATACTCGGCCAAAACATGCTTTTCAGCCCCTGAAAAGCACATTTTGGCCATAAAAACTGAATATGTCCCCTGCAACCAAACGAACTGTCAGAGACACAAATCTACAATGGACATAGTGTAAAATGGTCCAATTCAAGTAAGTTATTCATTTGGCATCATTCGAAGTGATAGAAATTAAGTTTTAATGTAAATTATCATACTCGGCCAAAACATGCTTTTCAGCCTCTGAAAAGCACATTTTGGCCATAAAAACTGAAAATGTCCCCTGCAACCAAACGAACTGTCGGATACACAAATCTACAATGGACATAGTGTAAAATGGTCCAATTCAAGTAAGTTATTCATTTGGCATCATTCGAAGTGATAGAAATCAAGTTTTAATGAAAATTATCATACTCGGCCAAAACATGCTTTTCAGCCCCTGAAAAGCACATTTTGGCCATAAAAACTGAATATGTCCCCTGCAACAGAACGAACTGTCAGAGACACAAATCTACAATGGACATAGTGTAAAATGGTCCAATTCAAGTAAGTTATTCATTTGGCATCATTCGAAGTGATAGAAATCAAGTTTTAATGAAAATTACCATACTCGGCCAAAACATGCTTTTCAGCCCCTGAAAAGCACATTTTGGCCTTAAAAACTGAATATGTCCCCTGCAACCAAACGAACTGTCAGAGATACAAATCTACAATGGACATAGTGTAAAATGGTCCAATTCAAGTAAGTTATTTATTTGGCATCATTCGAAGTGATAGAAATCAAGTTTTAATGAAACTCGGCAAAAACATGCTTTTCAGCCCCTGAAAAGCACATTTTGGCCATAAAAACTGAATATGTCCCCTGCAACCAAACGAACTGTCAGAGATACAAATCTACAATGGACATAGTGTAAAATGGTCCAATTCAAGTAAATTATTCATTTGGCATCATTCGAAGTTATAGAAATTAAGTTTTAATGAAAATTATCATACTCGGCCAAAACATGCTTTTCAGCCTCTGAAAAGCACATTTTGGCCATAAAAACTGAAAATGTCCCCTGCAACCAAACGAACTGTCGGAGACACAAATCTACAATGGACATAGTGTAAAATGGTCCAATTCAAGTAAGTTATTCATTTGGCATCATTCAAATGGATAGAAATCAAGTTTTAATGAAAATTATCATACTCGGCCAAAACATGCTTTTCAGCCCCTGAAAAGCACATTTTGGCCATAAAAACTGAATATGTCCCCTGCAACCAAACGAACTGTCAGAGACACAAATCTACAATGGACATAGTGTAAAATGGTCCAATTCAAGTAAATTATTCATTTGGCATCATTCGAAGTTATAGAAATTAAGTTTTAATGAAAATTATCATACTCGGCCAAAACATGCTTTTCAGCCTCTGAAAAGCACATTTTGGCCATAAAAACTGAATATGTCCCCTGCAACCAAACGAACTGTCAGAGACACAAATCTACAATGGACATAGTGTAAAATGGTCCAATTCAAGTAAGTTATTCATTTGGCATCATTCAAATGGATAGAAATCAAGTTTTAATGAAAATTATCATACTCGGCCAAAACATGCTTTTCAGCCTCTGAAAAGCACATTTTGGCCATAAAAACTGAAAATGTCCCCTGCAACCAAACGAACTGTCGGAGACACAAATCTACAATGGACATAGTGTAAAATGGTCCAATTCAAGTAAGTTATTCATTTGGCATCATTCGAAGTGATAGAAATCAAGTTTTAATGAAACTCGGCCAAAACATGCTTTTCAGCCCCTGAAAAGCACATTTTGGCCATAAAAACTGAAAATGTCCCCTGCAACCAAACGAACTGTCGGAGACACAAATCTACAATGGACATAGGTAAAATGGTCCAATTCAAGTAAGTTATTCATTTGGCATCATTCGAAGTGATAGAAATCAAGTTTTAATGAAAATTATCATACTCGGCCAAAACATGCTTTTCAGCCCCTGAAAAGCACATTTTGGCCATAAAAAGTGAATATGTCCCCTGCAACCAAACGAACTGTCAGAGACACAAATCTACAATGGACATAGTGTAAAATGGTCCAATTCAAGTAAGTTATTCATTTGGCATCATTCGAATGGATAGAAATCAAGTTTTAATGAAAATTATCATACTCTGCCAAAACGTGCTTTTCATTCCCTGAAAAGCACATTTTGGCCAGAAAAACTGAATATGTCCCCTGCAACCAAACGAACTGTCAGAGACACAAATCTACAATGGACATAGTGTAAAATGGTCCAATTCAAGTAAGTTATTCATTTGGCATCATTCGAATGGATAGAAATCAAGTTTTAATGAAAATTATCATACTCGGCCAAAACGTGCTTTTCAGCCTCTGAAAAGCACATTTTGGCAATAAAAACTGAAAATGTCCCCTGCAACTAAACGAACTGTCGGAGACACAAATCTACAATGGACATAGTGTAAAATGGTCCAATTCAAGTAAGTTATTCATTTGTCATCATTCGAAGTGATAGAAATCAAGTTTTAATGAAAAGTATCATACTCGGCCAAAACATGCTTTTCAGCCTCTGAAAAGCACATTTTGGCCATAAAAACTGAAAATGTCCCCTGCAACCAAACGAACTGTCGGAGACACAAATCTACAATGGACATAGTGTAAAATGGTCCAATTCAAGTAAGTTATTCATTTGGCATCATTCGAAGTGATAGAAATCAAGTTTTAATGAAAATTATCATACTCGGCCAAAACATGCTTTTCAGCCTCTGAAAAGCACATTTTGGCCTTAAAAACTGAAAATGTCCCCTGCAACCAAACGAACTGTCGGAGACAGAAATCTACAATGGACATAGTGTAAAATGGTCCAATTCAAGTAAGTTATTCATTTGGCATCATTCGAAGTGATAGAAATCAAGTTTTAATGAAAATTATCATACTCGGCCAAAACATGCTTTTCAGCCCCTGAAAAGCACATTTTGGCCATAAAAAGTGAATATGTCCCCTGCAACCAAACGAACTGTCAGAGACACAAATCTACAATGGACATAGTGTAAAATGGTCCAATTCAAGTAAGTTATTCATTTGGCATCATTCGAATGGATAGAAATCAAGTTTTAATGAAAATTATCATACTCGGCCAAAACGTGCTTTTCAGCCTCTGAAAAGCACATTTTGGCAATAAAAACTGAAAATGTCCCCTGCAACCAAACGAACTGTCGGAGACACAAATCTACAATGGACATAGTGTAAAATGGTCCAATTCAAGTAAGTTATTCATTTGGCATCATTCGAAGTGATAGAAATCAAGTTTTAATGAAAATTATCATACTCGGCCAAAACATGCTTTTCAGCCTCTGAAAAGCACATTTTGGCCATAAAAACTGAAAATGTCCCCTGCAACCAAACGAACTGTCGGAGACACAAATCTACAATGGACATAGTGTAAAATGGTCCAATTCAAGTAAGTTATTCATTTGGCATCATTCGAAGTGATAGAAATCAAGTTTTAATGAAAATTATCATACTCGGCCAAAACATGCTTTTCAGCCTCTGAAAAGCACATTTTGGCCATAAAAACTGAAAATGTCCCCTGCAACCAAACGAACTGTCGGAGACAGAAATCTACAATGGACATAGTGTAAAATGGTCCAATTCAAGTAAGTTATTCATTTGGCATCATTCGAAGTGATAGAAATCAAGTTTTAATGAAAATTATCATACTCGGCCAAAACATGCTTTTCAGCCCCTGAAAAGCACATTTTGGCCATAAAAAGTGAATATGTCCCCTGCAACCAAACGAACTGTCAGAGACACAAATCTACAATGGACATAGTGTAAAATGGTCCAATTCAAGTAAGTTATTCATTTGTCATCATTCGAATGGATAGAAATCAAGTTTTAATGAAAATTATCATACTCGGCCAAAACATGGTTTTCAGCCCCTGAAAAGCACATTTTGGCCATAAAAACTGAATATGTCCCCTGCAACCAAACGAACTGTCAGACACATAAATCTACAATGGACATAGTGTAAAATGGTCCAATTCAAGTAAGTTATTCATTTGGCATCATTCGAAGTGATAGAAATTAAGTTTTAATGAAAATCATCATACTCGGCCAAAACATGCTTTTCAGCCTCTGAAAAGCACATTTTGGCCATAAAAACTGAAAATGTCCCCTGCAACCAAACGAACTGTCGGAGACACACATCTACAATGGACATAGTGTAAAATGGTCCAATTCAAGTAAGTTATTCATTTGGCATCATTCGAAGTGATAGAAATCAAGTTTTAATGAAAATTATCATACTCGGCCAAAACATGCTTTTCAGCCCCTGAAAAGCACATTTTGGCCATAAAAACTGAATATGTCCCCTGCAACCAAACGAACTGTCAGAGACACAAATCCACAATGGACATAGTGTAAAATGGTCCAATTCAAGTAAGTTATTCATTTGGCATCATTCGAAGTGATAGAAATCAAGTTTTAATGAAAATTATCATACTCGGCCAAAACATGCTTTTCAGCCCCTGAAAAGCACATTTTGGCCATAAAAACTGAATATGTCCCCTGCAACCAAACGAACTGTCAGAGAAACAAATCTACAATGGACATAGTGTAAAATGGTCCAATTCAAGTAAGTTATTCATTTGGCATCATTCGAAGTGATAGAAATTAAGTTTTAATGAAAATCATCATACTCGGCCAAAACATGCTTTTCAGCCTCTGAAAAGAACATTTTGGCCATAAAAACTGAAAATGTCCCCTGCAACCAAACGAACTGTCGGAGACAGAAATCTACAATGGACATAGTGTAAAATGGTCCAATTCAAGTAATTTATTCATTTGGCATCATTCGAAGTGATAGAAATCAAGTTTTAATGAAAATTATCATACTCGGCCAAAACATGCTTTCCAGCCCCTGAAAAGCACATTTTGGCCATAAAAACTGAATATGTCCCCTGCAACCAAACGAACTGTCAGAGACACAAATCTACAATGGACATAGTGTAAAATGGTCCAATTCAAGTAAGTTATTCATTTGGCATCATTCGAATGGATAGAAATCAAGTTTTAATGCAAATTATCATACTCGGCCAAAACATGCTTTTCAGCCTCTGAAAAGCACATTTTGGCAATAAAAACTGAAAATGTCCCCTGCAACCAAACGAACTGTCAGAGACACAAATCTACAATGGACATAGTGTAAAATGGTCCAATTCAAGTAAGTTATTCATTTGGCATCATTCGAAGTGATAGAAATCAAGTTTTAATGAAAATTATCATACTCGGCCAAAACATGCTTTTCAGCCCCTGAAAAGCACATTTTGGCCATAAAAACTGAATATGTCCCCTGCAACCAAACGAACTGTCAGAGACACAAATCCACAATGGACATAGTGTAAAATGGTCCAATTCAAGTAAGTTATTCATTTGGCATCATTCGAAGTGATAGAAATCAAGTTTTAATGAAAATTATCATACACGGCCAAAACATGCTTTTCAGCCCCTGAAAAGCACATTTTGGCCATAAAAACTGAATATGTCCCCTGCAACCAAACGAACTGTCAGAGACACAAATCTACAATGGACATAGTGTAAAATGGTCCAATTCAAGTAAGTTATTCATTTGGCATCATTCGAATGGATAGAAATCAAGTTTTAATGAAAATTATCATACTCTGCCAAAACGTGCTTTTCAGTCCCTGAAAAGCACATTTTGGCCATAAAAACTGAATATGTCCCCTGCAACCAAACGAACTGTCAGAGACACAAATCTACAATGGACATAGTGTAAAATGGTCCAATTCAAGTAAGTTATTCATTTGGCATCATTCGAATGGATAGAAATCAAGTTTTAATGAAAATTATCATACTCGGCCAAAACGTGCTTTTCAGCCTCTGAAAAGCACATTTTGGCAATAAAAACTGAAAATGTCCCCTGCAACCAAACGAACTGTCGGAGACACAAATCTACAATGGACATAGTGTAAAATGGTCCAATTCAAGTAAGTTATTCATTTGGCATCATTCGAAGTGATAGAAATCAAGTTTTAATGAAAATTATCATACTCGGCCAAAACATGCTTTTCAGCCTCTGAAAAGCACATTTTGGCCATAAAAACTGAAAATGTCCCCTGCAACCAAACGAACTGTCGGAGACACAAATCTACAATGGACATAGTGTAAAATGGTCCAATTCAAGTAAGTTATTCATTTGGCATCATTCGAAGTGATAGAAATCAAGTTTTAATGAAAATTATCATACTCGGCCAAAACATGCTTTTCAGCCTCTGAAAAGCACATTTTGGCCATAAAAACTGAAAATGTCCCCTGCAACCAAACGAACTGTCGGAGACAGAAATCTACAATGGACATAGTGTAAAATGGTCCAATTCAAGTAAGTTATTCATTTGGCATCATTCGAAGTGATAGAAATCAAGTTTTAATGAAAATCATCATACTCAGCCAAAACATGCTTTTCAGCCTCTGAAAAGCACATTTTGGCCATAAAAACTGAAAATGTCCCCTGCAACCAAACGAACTGTCGGAGACAGAAATCTACAATGGACATAGTGTAAAATGGTCCAATTCAAGTAATTTATTCATTTGGCATCATTCGAAGTGATAGAAATCAAGTTTTAATGAAAATTATCATACTCGGCCAAAACATGCTTTTCAGCCCCTGAAAAGCACATTTTGGCCATAAAAACTGAATATGTCCCCTGCAACCAAACGAACTGTCAGAGACACAAATCAACAATGGACATAGTGTAAAATGGTCCAATTCAAGTAAGTTATTCATTTGGCATCATTCGAAGTGATAGAAATCAAGTTTTAATGAAAATTATCATACTCGGCCAAAACATGCTTTTCAGCCTCTGAAAAGCACATTTTGGCCATAAAAACTGAAAATGTCCCCTGCAACCAAACAAACTGTCGGAGACAGAAATCTACAATGGACATAGTGTAAAATGGTCCAATTCAAGTAAGTTATTCATTTGGCATCATTTGAAGTGATAGAAATCAAGTTTTAATGAAAATTATCATACTCGGCCAAAACATGCTTTTCAGCCCCTGAAAAGCACATTTTGGCCATAAAAAGTGAATATGTCCCCTGCAACCAAACGAACTGTCAGAGAAACAAATATACAATGGACATAGTGTAAAATGGTCCAATTCAAGTAAGTTATTCATTTGGCATCATTCGAAGTGATAGAAATCAAGTTTTAATGAAAATTATCATACTCGGCCAAAACATGCTTTTCAGCCCCTGAAAAGCACATTTTGGCCATAAAAAGTGAATATGTCCCCTGCAACCAAACGAACTGTCAGAGACACAAATCTACAATGGACATAGTGTAAAATGGTCCAATTCAAGTAAGTTATTCATTTGGCATCATTCGAATGGATAGAAATCAAGTTTTAATGAAAATTATCATACTCGGCCAAAACATGCTTTTCAGCCTCTGAAAAGCACATTTTGGCCATAAAAACTGAAAATGTCCCCTGCAACCAAACGAACTGTCGGAGACAGAAATCTACAATGGACATAGTGTAAAATGGTCCAATTCAAGTAAGTTATTCATTTGGCATCATTCGAAGTGATAGAAATCAAGTTTTAATGAAAATTATCATACTCGGCCAAAACATGCTTTTCAGCCCCTGAAAAGCACATTTTGGCCATAAAAAGTGAATATGTCCCCTGCAACCAAACGAACTGTCAGAGACACAAATCTACAATGGACATAGTGTAAAATGGTCCAATTCAAGTAAGTTATTCATTTGTCATCATTCGAATGGATAGAAATCAAGTTTTAATGAAAATTATCATACTCGGCCAAAACATGGTTTTCAGCCCCTGAAAAGCACATTTTGGCCATAAAAACTGAATATGTCCCCTGCAACCAAACGAACTGTCAGACACATAAATCTACAATGGACATAGTGTAAAATGGTCCAATTCAAGTAAGTTATTCATTTGGCATCATTCGAAGTGATAGAAATTAAGTTTTAATGAAAATCATCATACTCGGCCAAAACATGCTTTTCAGCCTCTGAAAAGCACATTTTGGCCATAAAAACTGAAAATGTCCCCTGCAACCAAACGAACTGTCGGAGACACACATCTACAATGGACATAGTGTAAAATGGTCCAATTCAAGTAAGTTATTCATTTGGCATCATTCGAAGTGATAGAAATCAAGTTTTAATGAAAATTATCATACTCGGCCAAAACATGCTTTTCAGCCCCTGAAAAGCACATTTTGGCCATAAAAACTGAATATGTCCCCTGCAACCAAACGAACTGTCAGAGACACAAATCCACAATGGACATAGTGTAAAATGGTCCAATTCAAGTAAGTTATTCATTTGGCATCATTCGAAGTGATAGAAATCAAGTTTTAATGAAAATTATCATACTCGGCCAAAACATGCTTTTCAGCCCCTGAAAAGCACATTTTGGCCATAAAAACTGAATATGTCCCCTGCAACCAAACGAACTGTCAGAGAAACAAATCTACAATGGACATAGTGTAAAATGGTCCAATTCAAGTAAGTTATTCATTTGGCATCATTCGAAGTGATAGAAATTAAGTTTTAATGAAAATCATCATACTCGGCCAAAACATGCTTTTCAGCCTCTGAAAAGAACATTTTGGCCATAAAAACTGAAAATGTCCCCTGCAACCAAACGAACTGTCGGAGACAGAAATCTACAATGGACATAGTGTAAAATGGTCCAATTCAAGTAATTTATTCATTTGGCATCATTCGAAGTGATAGAAATCAAGTTTTAATGAAAATTATCATACTCGGCCAAAACATGCTTTCCAGCCCCTGAAAAGCACATTTTGGCCATAAAAACTGAATATGTCCCCTGCAACCAAACGAACTGTCAGAGACACAAATCTACAATGGACATAGTGTAAAATGGTCCAATTCAAGTAAGTTATTCATTTGGCATCATTCGAATGGATAGAAATCAAGTTTTAATGCAAATTATCATACTCGGCCAAAACATGCTTTTCAGCCTCTGAAAAGCACATTTTGGCAATAAAAACTGAAAATGTCCCCTGCAACCAAACGAACTGTCAGAGACACAAATCTACAATGGACATAGTGTAAAATGGTCCAATTCAAGTAAGTTATTCATTTGGCATCATTCGAAGTGATAGAAATCAAGTTTTAATGAAAATTATCATACTCGGCCAAAACATGCTTTTCAGCCCCTGAAAAGCACATTTTGGCCATAAAAACTGAATATGTCCCCTGCAACCAAACGAACTGTCAGAGACACAAATCCACAATGGACATAGTGTAAAATGGTCCAATTCAAGTAAGTTATTCATTTGGCATCATTCGAAGTGATAGAAATCAAGTTTTAATGAAAATTATCATACACGGCCAAAACATGCTTTTCAGCCCCTGAAAAGCACATTTTGGCCATAAAAACTGAATATGTCCCCTGCAACCAAACGAACTGTCAGAGACACAAATCTACAATGGACATAGTGTAAAATGGTCCAATTCAAGTAAGTTATTCATTTGGCATCATTCGAATGGATAGAAATCAAGTTTTAATGAAAATTATCATACTCTGCCAAAACGTGCTTTTCAGTCCCTGAAAAGCACATTTTGGCCATAAAAACTGAATATGTCCCCTGCAACCAAACGAACTGTCAGAGACACAAATCTACAATGGACATAGTGTAAAATGGTCCAATTCAAGTAAGTTATTCATTTGGCATCATTCGAATGGATAGAAATCAAGTTTTAATGAAAATTATCATACTCGGCCAAAACGTGCTTTTCAGCCTCTGAAAAGCACATTTTGGCAATAAAAACTGAAAATGTCCCCTGCAACCAAACGAACTGTCGGAGACACAAATCTACAATGGACATAGTGTAAAATGGTCCAATTCAAGTAAGTTATTCATTTGGCATCATTCGAAGTGATAGAAATCAAGTTTTAATGAAAATTATCATACTCGGCCAAAACATGCTTTTCAGCCTCTGAAAAGCACATTTTGGCCATAAAAACTGAAAATGTCCCCTGCAACCAAACGAACTGTCGGAGACACAAATCTACAATGGACATAGTGTAAAATGGTCCAATTCAAGTAAGTTATTCATTTGGCATCATTCGAAGTGATAGAAATCAAGTTTTAATGAAAATTATCATACTCGGCCAAAACATGCTTTTCAGCCTCTGAAAAGCACATTTTGGCCATAAAAACTGAAAATGTCCCCTGCAACCAAACGAACTGTCGGAGACAGAAATCTACAATGGACATAGTGTAAAATGGTCCAATTCAAGTAAGTTATTCATTTGGCATCATTCGAAGTGATAGAAATCAAGTTTTAATGAAAATCATCATACTCAGCCAAAACATGCTTTTCAGCCTCTGAAAAGCACATTTTGGCCATAAAAACTGAAAATGTCCCCTGCAACCAAACGAACTGTCGGAGACAGAAATCTACAATGGACATAGTGTAAAATGGTCCAATTCAAGTAATTTATTCATTTGGCATCATTCGAAGTGATAGAAATCAAGTTTTAATGAAAATTATCATACTCGGCCAAAACATGCTTTTCAGCCCCTGAAAAGCACATTTTGGCCATAAAAACTGAATATGTCCCCTGCAACCAAACGAACTGTCAGAGACACAAATCAACAATGGACATAGTGTAAAATGGTCCAATTCAAGTAAGTTATTCATTTGGCATCATTCGAAGTGATAGAAATCAAGTTTTAATGAAAATTATCATACTCGGCCAAAACATGCTTTTCAGCCTCTGAAAAGCACATTTTGGCCATAAAAACTGAAAATGTCCCCTGCAACCAAACAAACTGTCGGAGACAGAAATCTACAATGGACATAGTGTAAAATGGTCCAATTCAAGTAAGTTATTCATTTGGCATCATTCGAAGTGATAGAAATCAAGTTTTAATGAAAATTATCATACTCGGCCAAAACATGCTTTTCAGCCCCTGAAAAGCACATTTTGGCCATAAAAAGTGAATATGTCCCCTGCAACCAAACGAACTGTCAGAGAAACAAATATACAATGGACATAGTGTAAAATGGTCCAATTCAAGTAAGTTATTCATTTGGCATCATTCGAAGTGATAGAAATCAAGTTTTAATGAAAATTATCATACTCGGCCAAAACATGCTTTTCAGCCCCTGAAAAGCACATTTTGGCCATAAAAAGTGAATATGTCCCCTGCAACCAAACGAACTGTCAGAGACACAAATCTACAATGGACATAGTGTAAAATGGTCCAATTCAAGTAAGTTATTCATTTGGCATCATTCGAATGGATAGAAATCAAGTTTTAATGAAAATTATCATACTCGGCCAAAACATGCTTTTCAGCCCCTGAAAAGCACATTTTGGCCATAAAAAGTGAATATGTCCCCTGCAACCAAACGAACTGTCAGAGAAACAAATATACAATGGACATAGTGTAAAATGGTCCAATTCAAGTAAGTTATTCATTTGGCATCATTCGAAGTGATAGAAATCAAGTTTTAATGAAAATTATCATACTCGGCCAAAACATGCTTTTCAGCCCCTGAAAAGCACATTTTGGCCATAAAAAGTGAATATGTCCCCTGCAACCAAACGAACTGTCAGAGACACAAATCTACAATGGACATAGTGTAAAATGGTCCAATTCAAGTAAGTTATTCATTTGGCATCATTCGAATGGATAGAAATCAAGTTTTAATGAAAATTATCATACTCGGCCAAAACGTGCTTTTCAGCCTCTGAAAAGCACATTTTGGCAATAAAAACTGAAAATGTCCCCTGCAACCAAACGAACTGTCGGAGACACAAATCTACAATGGACATAGTGTAAAATGGTCCAATTCAAGTAAGTTATTCATTTGGCATCATTCGAAGTGATAGAAATCAAGTTTTAATGAAAATTATCATACTCGGCCAAAACATGCTTTTCAGCCTCTGAAAAGCACATTTTGGCCATAAAAACTGAAAATGTCCCCTGCAACCAAACGAACTGTCGGAGACACAAATCTACAATGGACATAGTGTAAAATGGTCCAATTCAAGTAAGTTATTCATTTGGCATCATTCGAAGTGATAGAAATCAAGTTTTAATGAAAATTATCATACTCGGCCAAAACATGCTTTTCAGCCTCTGAAAAGCACATTTTGGCCATAAAAACTGAAAATGTCCCCTGCAACCAAACGAACTGTCGGAGACAGAAATCTACAATGGACATAGTGTAAAATGGTCCAATTCAAGTAAGTTATTCATTTGGCATCATTCGAAGTGATAGAAATCAAGTTTTAATGAAAATTATCATACTCGGCCAAAACATGCTTTTCAGCCCCTGAAAAGCACATTTTGGCCATAAAAAGTGAATATGTCCCCTGCAACCAAACGAACTGTCAGAGACACAAATCTACAATGGACATAGTGTAAAATGGTCCAATTCAAGTAAGTTATTCATTTGTCATCATTCGAATGGATAGAAATCAAGTTTTAATGAAAATTATCATACTCGGCCAAAACATGGTTTTCAGCCCCTGAAAAGCACATTTTGGCCATAAAAACTGAATATGTCCCCTGCAACCAAACGAACTGTCAGACACATAAATCTACAATGGACATAGTGTAAAATGGTCCAATTCAAGTAAGTTATTCATTTGGCATCATTCGAAGTGATAGAAATTAAGTTTTAATGAAAATCATCATACTCGGCCAAAACATGCTTTTCAGCCTCTGAAAAGCACATTTTGGCCATAAAAACTGAAAATGTCCCCTGCAACCAAACGAACTGTCGGAGACACACATCTACAATGGACATAGTGTAAAATGGTCCAATTCAAGTAAGTTATTCATTTGGCATCATTCGAAGTGATAGAAATCAAGTTTTAATGAAAATTATCATACTCGGCCAAAACATGCTTTTCAGCCCCTGAAAAGCACATTTTGGCCATAAAAACTGAATATGTCCCCTGCAACCAAACGAACTGTCAGAGACACAAATCCACAATGGACATAGTGTAAAATGGTCCAATTCAAGTAAGTTATTCATTTGGCATCATTCGAAGTGATAGAAATCAAGTTTTAATGAAAATTATCATACTCGGCCAAAACATGCTTTTCAGCCCCTGAAAAGCACATTTTGGCCATAAAAACTGAATATGTCCCCTGCAACCAAACGAACTGTCAGAGAAACAAATCTACAATGGACATAGTGTAAAATGGTCCAATTCAAGTAAGTTATTCATTTGGCATCATTCGAAGTGATAGAAATTAAGTTTTAATGAAAATCATCATACTCGGCCAAAACATGCTTTTCAGCCTCTGAAAAGAACATTTTGGCCATAAAAACTGAAAATGTCCCCTGCAACCAAACGAACTGTCGGAGACAGAAATCTACAATGGACATAGTGTAAAATGGTCCAATTCAAGTAATTTATTCATTTGGCATCATTCGAAGTGATAGAAATCAAGTTTTAATGAAAATTATCATACTCGGCCAAAACATGCTTTCCAGCCCCTGAAAAGCACATTTTGGCCATAAAAACTGAATATGTCCCCTGCAACCAAACGAACTGTCAGAGACACAAATCTACAATGGACATAGTGTAAAATGGTCCAATTCAAGTAAGTTATTCATTTGGCATCATTCGAATGGATAGAAATCAAGTTTTAATGCAAATTATCATACTCGGCCAAAACATGCTTTTCAGCCTCTGAAAAGCACATTTTGGCAATAAAAACTGAAAATGTCCCCTGCAACCAAACGAACTGTCAGAGACACAAATCTACAATGGACATAGTGTAAAATGGTCCAATTCAAGTAAGTTATTCATTTGGCATCATTCGAAGTGATAGAAATCAAGTTTTAATGAAAATTATCATACTCGGCCAAAACATGCTTTTCAGCCCCTGAAAAGCACATTTTGGCCATAAAAACTGAATATGTCCCCTGCAACCAAACGAACTGACAGAGACACAAATCCACAATGGACATAGTGTAAAATGGTCCAATTCAAGTAAGTTATTCATTTGGCATCATTCGAAGTGATAGAAATCAAGTTTTAATGAAAATTATCATACACGGCCAAAACATGCTTTTCAGCCCCTGAAAAGCACATTTTGGCCATAAAAACTGAATATGTCCCCTGCAACCAAACGAACTGTCAGAGACACAAATCTACAATGGACATAGTGTAAAATGGTCCAATTCAAGTAAGTTATTCATTTGGCATCATTCGAATGGATAGAAATCAAGTTTTAATGAAAATTATCATACTCTGCCAAAACGTGCTTTTCAGTCCCTGAAAAGCACATTTTGGCCATAAAAACTGAATATGTCCCCTGCAACCAAACGAACTGTCAGAGACACAAATCTACAATGGACATAGTGTAAAATGGTCCAATTCAAGTAAGTTATTCATTTGGCATCATTCGAATGGATAGAAATCAAGTTTTAATGAAAATTATCATACTCGGCCAAAACGTGCTTTTCAGCCTCTGAAAAGCACATTTTGGCAATAAAAACTGAAAATGTCCCCTGCAACCAAACGAACTGTCGGAGACACAAATCTACAATGGACATAGTGTAAAATGGTCCAATTCAAGTAAGTTATTCATTTGGCATCATTCGAAGTGATAGAAATCAAGTTTTAATGAAAATTATCATACTCGGCCAAAACATGCTTTTCAGCCTCTGAAAAGCACATTTTGGCCATAAAAACTGAAAATGTCCCCTGCAACCAAACGAACTGTCGGAGACACAAATCTACAATGGACATAGTGTAAAATGGTCCAATTCAAGTAAGTTATTCATTTGGCATCATTCGAAGTGATAGAAATCAAGTTTTAATGAAAATTATCATACTCGGCCAAAACATGCTTTTCAGCCTCTGAAAAGCACATTTTGGCCATAAAAACTGAAAATGTCCCCTGCAACCAAACGAACTGTCGGAGACAGAAATCTACAATGGACATAGTGTAAAATGGTCCAATTCAAGTAAGTTATTCATTTGGCATCATTCGAAGTGATAGAAATCAAGTTTTAATGAAAAGCATCATACTCAGCCAAAACATGCTTTTCAGCCTCTGAAAAGCACATTTTGGCCATAAAAACTGAAAATGTCCCCTGCAACCAAACGAACTGTCGGAGACAGAAATCTACAATGGACATAGTGTAAAATGGTCCAATTCAAGTAATTTATTCATTTGGCATCATTCGAAGTGATAGAAATCAAGTTTTAATGAAAATTATCATACTCGGCCAAAACATGCTTTTCAGCCCCTGAAAAGCACATTTTGGCCATAAAAACTGAATATGTCCCCTGCAACCAAACGAACTGTCAGAGACACAAATCAACAATGGACATAGTGTAAAATGGTCCAATTCAAGTAAGTTATTCATTTGGCATCATTCGAAGTGATAGAAATCAAGTTTTAATGAAAATTATCATACTCGGCCAAAACATGCTTTTCAGCCTCTGAAAAGCACATTTTGGCCATAAAAACTGAAAATGTCCCCTGCAACCAAACAAACTGTCGGAGACAGAAATCTACAATGGACATAGTGTAAAATGGTCCAATTCAAGTAAGTTATTCATTTGGCATCATTCGAAGTGATAGAAATCAAGTTTTAATGAAAATTATCATACTCGGCCAAAACATGCTTTTCAGCCCCTGAAAAGCACATTTTGGCCATAAAAAGTGAATATGTCCCCTGCAACCAAACGAACTGTCAGAGAAACAAATATACAATGGACAGTGTAAAATGGTCCAATTCAAGTAAGTTATTCATTTGTCATCATTCGAATGGATAGAAATAAAGTTTTAATGAAAATTATCATACTCTGCCAAAACGTGCTTTTCAGTCCCTGAAAAGCACATTTTGGCCATAAAAACTGAATATGTCCCCTGCAACCAAACGAACTGTCAGAGACACAAATCTACAATGGACATAGTGTAAAATGGTCCAATTCAAGTAAGTTATTCATTTGGCATCATTCGAAGTGATAGAAATCAAGTTTTAATGAAAATTATCATACTCGGCCAAAACATGCTTTTCAGCCTCTGAAAAGCACATTTTGGCCATAAAAACTGAAAATGTCCCCTGCAACCAAACGAACTGTCGGAGACAGAAATCTACAATGGACATAGTGTAAAATGGTCCAATTCAAGTAAGTTATTCATTTGGCATCATTCGAAGTGATAGAAATCAAGTTTTAATGAAAATTATCATACTCGGCCAAAACATGCTTTCAGCCCCTGAAAAGCACATTTTGGCCATAAAAACTGAAAATGTCCCCTGCAACCAAACGAACTGTCGGAGACAGAAATCTACAATGGACATAGTGTAAAATGGTCCAATTCAAGTAAGTTATTCATTTGGCATCATTCGAAGTGATAGAAATCAAGTTTTAATGAAAATCATCATACTCGGCCAAAACATGCTTTTCAGCCTCTGAAAAGCACATTTTGGCCATAAAAACTGAAAATGTCCCCTGCAACCAAACGAACTGTCGGAGACAGAAATCTACAATGGACATAGTGTAAAATGGTCCAATTCAAGTAATTTATTCATTTGGCATCATTCGAAGTGATAGAAATCAAGTTTTAATGAAAATTATCATACTCGGCCAAAACATGCTTTTCAGCCCCTGAAAAGCACATTTTGGCCATAAAAACTGAATATGTCCCCTGCAACCAAACGAACTGTCAGAGACACAAATCAACAATGGACATAGTGTAAAATGGTCCAATTCAAGTAAGTTATTCATTTGGCATCATTCGAAGTGATAGAAATCAAGTTTTAATGAAAATTATCATACTCGGCCAAAACATGCTTTTCAGCCTCTGAAAAGCACATTTTGGCCATAAAAACTGAAAATGTCCCCTGCAACCAAACGAACTGTCGGAGACAGAAATCTACAATGGACATAGTGTAAAATGGTCCAATTCAAGTAAGTTATTCATTTGGCATCATTCGAAGTGATAGAAATCAAGTTTTAATGAAAATTATCATACTCGGCCAAAACATGCTTTTCAGCCCCTGAAAAGCACATTTTGGCCATAAAAAGTGAATATGTCCCCTGCAACCAAACGAACTGTCAGAGACACAAATCTACAATGGACATAGTGTAAAATGGTCCAATTCAAGTAAGTTATTCATTTGTCATCATTCGAATGGATAGAAATAAAGTTTTAATGAAAATTATCATACTCTGCCAAAACGTGCTTTTCAGTCCCTGAAAAGCACATTTTGGCCATAAAAACTGAATATGTCCCCTGCAACCAAACGAACTGTCAGAGACACAAATCTACAATGGACATAGTGTAAAATGGTCCAATTCAAGTAAGTTATTCATTTGGCATCATTCGAATGGATAGAAATCAAGTTTTAATGAAAATTATCATACTCGGCCAAAACGTGCTTTTCAGCCTCTGAAAAGCACATTTTGGCAATAAAAACTGAAAATGTCCCCTGCAACCAAACGAACTGTGGGAGACACAAATCTACAATGGACATAGTGTAAAATGGTCCAATTCAAGTAAGTTATTCATTTGGCATCATTCGAAGTGATAGAAATCAAGTTTTAATGAAAATTATCATACTCGGCCAAAACATGCTTTTCAGCCTCTGAAAAGCACATTTTGGCCATAAAAACTGAAAATGTCCCCTGCAACCAAACGAACTGTCGGAGACACAAATCTACAATGGACATAGTGTAAAATGGTCCAATTCAAGTAAGTTATTCATTTGGCATCATTCGAAGTGATAGAAATCACGTTTTAATGAAAATTATCATACTCGGCCAAAACATGCTTTTCAGCCTCTGAAAAGCACATTTTGGCCATAAAAACTGAAAATGTCCCCTGCAACCAAACGAACTGTCGGAGACACAAATCTACAATGGACATAGTGTAAAATGGTCCAATTCAAGTAAGTTATTCATTTGGCATCATTCGAAGTGATAGAAATCAAATTTTAATGAAAATTATCAAACTCGGCCAAAACATGCTTTTCAGCCTCTGAAAAGCACATTTTGTCCATAAAAACTGAAAATGTCCCCTGCAACCAAACGAACTGTCGGAGACAGAAATCTACAAAGGACATAGTGTAAAATGGTCCAATTCAAGTAAGTTATTCATTTGGCATCATTCGAAGTGATAGAAATCAAGTTTTAATGAAAATTATAATACTCGGCCAAAACATGCTTTTCAGCCCCTGAAAAGCTCATTTTGGCCATAAAAACTGAATATGTCCCCTGCAACCAAACGAACTGTCAGAGACACAAATCTACAATGGACATAGTGTAAAATGGTCCAATTCAAGTAAGTTATTCATTTGGCATCATTCGAAAGGATAGAAATCAAGTTTTAATGAAAATTATCAAACTCGGCCAAAACATGCTTTTCAGCCTCTGAAAAGCACATTTTGGCAATAAAAACTGAAAATGTCCCCTGCAACCAAACGAACTGTCAGAGACACAAATCTACAATGGACATAGTGTAAAATGGTCCAATTCAAGTAAGTTATTCATTTGGCATCATTCGAAGTGATAGAAATCAAGTTTTAATGAAAATTATCATACTCGGCCAAAACATGCTTTTCAGCCCCCGAAAAGCACATTTTGGCCATAAAAACTGAATATGTCCCCTGCAACCAAACGAACTGTCAGAGACACAAATCCACAATGGACATAGTGTAAAATGGTCCAATTCAAGTAAGTTATTCATTTGGCATCATTCGAATGGATAGAAATCAAGTTTTAATGAAAATTATCATACTCGGCCAAAACATGCTTTTCAGCCCCTGAAAAACACATTTTGGCCATAAAAACTGAATATGTCCCCTGCAACCAAACGAACTGTCAGAGACACAAATCTACAATGGACATAGTGTAAAATGGTCCAATTCAAGTAAGTTATTCATTTGGCATCATTCGAATGGATAGAAATCAAGTTTTGATGAAAATTATCATACTCGGCCAAAACATGCTTTTCAGCCCCTGAAAAGCACATTTTGGCCATAAAAACTGAAAATGTCCCCTGCAACCAAACGAACTGTCGGAGACAGAAATCTACAATGGACATAGTGTAAAATGGTCCAATTCAAGTAAGTTATTCATTTGGCATCATTCGAAGTGATAGAAATCAAGTTTTAATGAAAATTATCATACTCGGCCAAAACATGCTTTTCAGCCCCTGAAAAGCACATTTTGGCCATAAAAAGTGAATATGTCCCCTGCAACCAAACGAACTGTCAGAGACACAAATCTACAATGGACATAGTGTAAAATGGTCCAATTCAAGTAAGTTATTCATTTGGCATCATTCGAATGGATAGAAATCAAGTTTTAATGAAAATTATCATACTCGGCCAAAACGTGCTTTTCAGCCTCTGAAAAGCACATTTTGGCAATAAAAACTGAAAATGTCCCCTGCAACCAAACGAACTGTCGGAGACACAAATCTACAATGGACATAGTGTAAAATGGTCCAATTCAAGTAAGTTATTCATTTGGCATCATTCGAAGTGATAGAAATCAAGTTTTAATGAAAATTATCATACTCGGCCAAAACATGCTTTTCGCCCCTGAAAAGCACATTTTGGCCATAAAAAGTGAATATGTCCCCTGCAACCAAACGAACTGTCAGAGACACAAATCTACAATAGACATAGTGTAAAATGGTCCAATTCAAGTAAGTTATTCATTTGGCATCATTCGAATGGATAGAAATCAAGTTTTAATGAAAATTATCATACTCTGCCAAAACATGCTTTTCAGTCCCTGAAAAGCACATTTTGGCCAGAAAAACTGAATATGTCCCCTGCAACCAAACGAACTGTCAGAGACACAAATCTACAATGGACATAGTGTAAAATGGTCCAATTCAAGTAAGTTATTCATTTGGCATCATTCGAATGGATAGAAATCAAGTTTTAATGAAAATTATCATACTCGGCCAAAACGTGCTTTTCAGCCTCTGAAAAGCACATTTTGGCAATAAAAACTGAAAATGTCCCCTGCAACCAAACGAACTGTCGGAGACACAAATCTACAATGGACATAGTGTAAAATGGTCCAATTCAAGTAAGTTATTCATTTGTCATCATTCGAAGTGATAGAAATCAAGTTTTAATGAAAATTATCATACTCGGCCAAAACATGCTTTTCAGCCTCTGAAAAGCACATTTTGGCCATAAAAACTGAAAATGTCCCCTGCAACCAAACGAACTGTCGGAGACACAAATCTACAATGGACATAGTGTAAAATGGTCCAATTCAAGTAAGTTATTCATTTGGCATCATTCGAAGTGATAGAAATCAAGTTTTAATGAAAATTATCATACTCGGCCAAAACATGCTTTTCAGCCTCTGAAAAGCACATTTTGGCCATGAAAACTGAAAATGTCCCCTGCAACCAAACGAACTGTCGGAGACAGAAATCTACAATGGACATAGTGTAAAATGGTCCAATTCAAGTAAGTTATTCATTTGGCATCATTCGAAGTGATAGAAATCAAGTTTTAATGAAAATTATCATACTCGGCCAAAACATGCTTTTCAGCCCCTGAAAAGCACATTTTGGCCATAAAAAGTGAATATGTCCCCTGCAACCAAACGAACTGTCAGAGACACAAATCTACAATGGACATAGTGTAAAATGGTCCAATTCAAGTAAGTTATTCATTTGGCATCATTCGAATGGATAGAAATCAAGTTTTAATGAAAATTATCATACTCGGCCAAAACGTGCTTTTCAGCCTCTGAAAAGCACATTTTGGCAATAAAAACTGAAAATGTCCCCTGCAACCAAACGAACTGTCGGAGACACAAATCTACAATGGACATAGTGTAAAATGGTCCAATTCAAGTAAGTTATTCATTTGGCATCATTCGAAGTGATAGAAATCAAGTTTTAATGAAAATTATCATACTCGGCCAAAACATGCTTTTCAGCCTCTGAAAAGCACATTTTGGCCATAAAAACTGAAAATGTCCCCTGCAACCAAACGAACTGTCGGAGACACAAATCTACAATGGACATAGTGTAAAATGGTAAAATTCAAGTAAGTTATTCATTTGGCATCATTCGAATGGATAGAAATCAAGTTTTAATGAAAATTATAATACTCGGCCAAAACATGCTTTTCAGCCCCTGAAAAGCTCATTTTGGCCATAAAAACTGAATATGTCCCCTGCAACCAAACGAACTGTCAGAGACACAAATCTACAATGGACATAGTGTAAAATGGTCCAATTCAAGTAAGTTATTCATTTGGCATCATTCGAAAGGATAGAAATCAAGTTTTAATGAAAATTATCAAACTCGGCCAAAACATGCTTTTCAGCCTCTGAAAAGCACATTTTGGCAATAAAAACTGAAAATGTCCCCTGCAACCAAACGAACTGTCAGAGACACAAATCTACAATGGACATAGTGTAAAATGGTCCAATTCAAGTAAGTTATTCATTTGGCATCATTCGAAGTGATAGAAATCAAGTTTTAATGAAAATTATCATACTCGGCCAAAACATGCTTTTCAGCCCCCGAAAAGCACATTTTGGCCATAAAAACTGAATATGTCCCCTGCAACCAAACGAACTGTCAGAGACACAAATCCACAATGGACATAGTGTAAAATGGTCCAATTCAAGTAAGTTATTCATTTGGCATCATTCGAATGGATAGAAATCAAGTTTTAATGAAAATTATCATACTCGGCCAAAACATGCTTTTCAGCCCCTGAAAAACACATTTTGGCCATAAAAACTGAATATGTCCCCTGCAACCAAACGAACTGTCAGAGACACAAATCTACAATGGACATAGTGTAAAATGGTCCAATTCAAGTAAGTTATTCATTTGGCATCATTCGAATGGATAGAAATCAAGTTTTGATGAAAATTATCATACTCGGCCAAAACATGCTTTTCAGCCCCTGAAAAGCACATTTTGGCCATAAAAACTGAAAATGTCCCCTGCAACCAAACGAACTGTCGGAGACAGAAATCTACAATGGACATAGTGTAAAATGGTCCAATTCAAGTAAGTTATTCATTTGGCATCATTCGAAGTGATAGAAATCAAGTTTTAATGAAAATTATCATACTCGGCCAAAACATGCTTTTCAGCCCCTGAAAAGCACATTTTGGCCATAAAAAGTGAATATGTCCCCTGCAACCAAACGAACTGTCAGAGACACAAATCTACAATGGACATAGTGTAAAATGGTCCAATTCAAGTAAGTTATTCATTTGGCATCATTCGAATGGATAGAAATCAAGTTTTAATGAAAATTATCATACTCTGCCAAAACGTGCTTTTCAGTCCCTGAAAAGCACATTTTGGCCAGAAAAACTGAATATGTCCCCTGCAACCAAACGAACTGTCAGAGACACAAATCTACAATGGACATAGTGTAAAATGGTCCAATTCAAGTAAGTTATTCATTTGGCATCATTCGAATGGATAGAAATCAAGTTTTAATGAAAATTATCATACTCGGCCAAAACGTGCTTTTCAGCCTCTGAAAAGCACATTTTGGCAATAAAAACTGAAAATGTCCCCTGCAACCAAACGAACTGTCGGAGACACAAATCTACAATGGACATAGTGTAAAATGGTCCAATTCAAGTAAGTTATTCATTTGTCATCATTCGAAGTGATAGAAATCAAGTTTTAATGAAAATTATCATACTCGGCCAAAACATGCTTTTCAGCCTCTGAAAAGCACATTTTGGCCATAAAAACTGAAAATGTCCCCTGCAACCAAACGAACTGTCGGAGACACAAATCTACAATGGACATAGTGTAAAATGGTCCAATTCAAGTAAGTTATTCATTTGGCATCATTCGAAGTGATAGAAATCAAGTTTTAATGAAAATTATCATACTCGGCCAAAACATGCTTTTCAGCCTCTGAAAAGCACATTTTGGCCATGAAAACTGAAAATGTCCCCTGCAACCAAACGAACTGTCGGAGACAGAAATCTACAATGGACATAGTGTAAAATGGTCCGATTCAAGTAAGTTATTCATTTGGCATCATTCGAAGTGATAGAAATCAAGTTTTAATGAAAATTATCATACTCGGCCAAAACATGCTTTTCAGCCCCTGAAAAGCACATTTTGGCCATAAAAAGTGAATATGTCCCCTGCAACCAAACGAACTGTCAGAGACACAAATCTACAATGGACATAGTGTAAAATGGTCCAATTCAAGTAAGTTATTCATTTGGCATCATTCGAATGGATAGAAATCAAGTTTTAATGAAAATTATCATACTCGGCCAAAACGTGCTTTTCAGCCTCTGAAAAGCACATTTTGGCAATAAAAACTGAAAATGTCCCCTGCAACCAAACGAACTGTCGGAGACACAAATCTACAATGGACATAGTGTAAAATGGTCCAATTCAAGTAAGTTATTCATTTGGCATCATTCGAAGTGATAGAAATCAAGTTTTAATGAAAATTATCATACTCGGCCAAAACATGCTTTTCAGCCTCTGAAAAGCACATTTTGGCCATAAAAACTGAAAATGTCCCCTGCAACCAAACGAACTGTCGGAGACACAAATCTACAATGGACATAGTGTAAAATGGTCCAATTCAAGTAAGTTATTCATTTGGCATCATTCGAAGTGATAGAAATCAAGTTTTAATGAAAATTATCATACTCGGCCAAAACATGCTTTTCAGCCTCTGAAAAGCACATTTTGGCCATAAAAACTGAAAATGTCCCCTGCAACCAAACGAACTGTCGGAGACAGAAATCTACAATGGACATAGTGTAAAATGGTCCAATTCAAGTAAGTTATTCATTTGGCATCATTCGAAGTGATAGAAATCAAGTTTTAATGAAAATTATCATACTCGGCCAAAACATGCTTTTCAGCCCCTGAAAAGCACATTTTGGCCATAAAAAGTGAATATGTCCCCTGCAACCAAACGAACTGTCAGAGACACAAATCTACAATGGACATAGTGTAAAATGGTCCAATTCAAGTAAGTTATTCATTTGTCATCATTCGAAGTGATAGAAATTAAGTTTTAATGAAAATCATCATACTCGGCCAAAACATGCTTTTCAGCCTCTGAAAAGCACATTTTGGCCATAAAAACTGAAAATGTCCCCTGCAACCAAACGAACTGTCGGAGACACAAATCTACAATGGACATAGTGTAAAATGGTCCAATTCAAGTAAGTTATTCATTTGGCATCATTCGAAGTGATAGAAATCAAGTTTTAATGAAAATTATCATACTCGGCCAAAACATGCTTTTCAGCCCCTGAAAAGCACATTTTGGCCATAAAAACTGAATATGTCCCCTGCAACCAAACGAACTGTCAGAGACACAAATCCACAATGGACATAGTGTAAAATGGTCCAATTCAAGTAAGTTATTCATTTGGCATCATTCGAAGTGATAGAAATCAAGTTTTAATGAAAATTATCATACTCGGCCAAAACATGCTTTTCAGCCTCTGAAAAGCACATTTTGGCCATAAAAACTGAAAATGTCCCCTGCAACCAAACGAACTGTCGGAGACACAAATCTACAATGGACATAGTGTAAAATGGTAAAATTCAAGTAAGTTATTCATTTGGCATCATTCGAATGGATAGAAATCAAGTTTTAATGAAAATTATAATACTCGGCCAAAACATGCTTTTCAGCCCCTGAAAAGCTCATTTTGGCCATAAAAACTGAATATGTCCCCTGCAACCAAACGAACTGTCAGAGACACAAATCTACAATGGACATAGTGTAAAATGGTCCAATTCAAGTAAGTTATTCATTTGGCATCATTCGAAAGGATAGAAATCAAGTTTTAATGAAAATTATCAAACTCGGCCAAAACATGCTTTTCAGCCTCTGAAAAGCACATTTTGGCAATAAAAACTGAAAATGTCCCCTGCAACCAAACGAACTGTCAGAGACACAAATCTACAATGGACATAGTGTAAAATGGTCCAATTCAAGTAAGTTATTCATTTGGCATCATTCGAAGTGATAGAAATCAAGTTTTAATGAAAATTATCATACTCGGCCAAAACATGCTTTTCAGCCCCCGAAAAGCACATTTTGGCCATAAAAACTGAATATGTCCCCTGCAACCAAACGAACTGTCAGAGACACAAATCCACAATGGACATAGTGTAAAATGGTCCAATTCAAGTAAGTTATTCATTTGGCATCATTCGAATGGATAGAAATCAAGTTTTAATGAAAATTATCATACTCGGCCAAAACATGCTTTTCAGCCCCTGAAAAACACATTTTGGCCATAAAAACTGAATATGTCCCCTGCAACCAAACGAACTGTCAGAGACACAAATCTACAATGGACATAGTGTAAAATGGTCCAATTCAAGTAAGTTATTCATTTGGCATCATTCGAATGGATAGAAATCAAGTTTTGATGAAAATTATCATACTCGGCCAAAACATGCTTTTCAGCCCCTGAAAAGCACATTTTGGCCATAAAAACTGAAAATGTCCCCTGCAACCAAACGAACTGTCGGAGACAGAAATCTACAATGGACATAGTGTAAAATGGTCCAATTCAAGTAAGTTATTCATTTGGCATCATTCGAAGTGATAGAAATCAAGTTTTAATGAAAATTATCATACTCGGCCAAAACATGCTTTTCAGCCCCTGAAAAGCACATTTTGGCCATAAAAAGTGAATATGTCCCCTGCAACCAAACGAACTGTCAGAGACACAAATCTACAATGGACATAGTGTAAAATGGTCCAATTCAAGTAAGTTATTCATTTGGCATCATTCGAATGGATAGAAATCAAGTTTTAATGAAAATTATCATACTCTGCCAAAACGTGCTTTTCAGTCCCTGAAAAGCACATTTTGGCCAGAAAAACTGAATATGTCCCCTGCAACCAAACGAACTGTCAGAGACACAAATCTACAATGGACATAGTGTAAAATGGTCCAATTCAAGTAAGTTATTCATTTGGCATCATTCGAATGGATAGAAATCAAGTTTTAATGAAAATTATCATACTCGGCCAAAACGTGCTTTTCAGCCTCTGAAAAGCACATTTTGGCAATAAAAACTGAAAATGTCCCCTGCAACCAAACGAACTGTCGGAGACACAAATCTACAATGGACATAGTGTAAAATGGTCCAATTCAAGTAAGTTATTCATTTGTCATCATTCGAAGTGATAGAAATCAAGTTTTAATGAAAATTATCATACTCGGCCAAAACATGCTTTTCAGCCTCTGAAAAGCACATTTTGGCCATAAAAACTGAAAATGTCCCCTGCAACCAAACGAACTGTCGGAGACACAAATCTACAATGGACATAGTGTAAAATGGTCCAATTCAAGTAAGTTATTCATTTGGCATCATTCGAAGTGATAGAAATCAAGTTTTAATGAAAATTATCATACTCGGCCAAAACATGCTTTTCAGCCTCTGAAAAGCACATTTTGGCCATGAAAACTGAAAATGTCCCCTGCAACCAAACGAACTGTCGGAGACAGAAATCTACAATGGACATAGTGTAAAATGGTCCGATTCAAGTAAGTTATTCATTTGGCATCATTCGAAGTGATAGAAATCAAGTTTTAATGAAAATTATCATACTCGGCCAAAACATGCTTTTCAGCCCCTGAAAAGCACATTTTGGCCATAAAAAGTGAATATGTCCCCTGCAACCAAACGAACTGTCAGAGACACAAATCTACAATGGACATAGTGTAAAATGGTCCAATTCAAGTAAGTTATTCATTTGGCATCATTCGAATGGATAGAAATCAAGTTTTAATGAAAATTATCATACTCGGCCAAAACGTGCTTTTCAGCCTCTGAAAAGCACATTTTGGCAATAAAAACTGAAAATGTCCCCTGCAACCAAACGAACTGTCGGAGACACAAATCTACAATGGACATAGTGTAAAATGGTCCAATTCAAGTAAGTTATTCATTTGGCATCATTCGAAGTGATAGAAATCAAGTTTTAATGAAAATTATCATACTCGGCCAAAACATGCTTTTCAGCCTCTGAAAAGCACATTTTGGCCATAAAAACTGAAAATGTCCCCTGCAACCAAACGAACTGTCGGAGACACAAATCTACAATGGACATAGTGTAAAATGGTCCAATTCAAGTAAGTTATTCATTTGGCATCATTCGAAGTGATAGAAATCAAGTTTTAATGAAAATTATCATACTCGGCCAAAACATGCTTTTCAGCCTCTGAAAAGCACATTTTGGCCATAAAAACTGAAAATGTCCCCTGCAACCAAACGAACTGTCGGAGACAGAAATCTACAATGGACATAGTGTAAAATGGTCCAATTCAAGTAAGTTATTCATTTGGCATCATTCGAAGTGATAGAAATCAAGTTTTAATGAAAATTATCATACTCGGCCAAAACATGCTTTTCAGCCCCTGAAAAGCACATTTTGGCCATAAAAAGTGAATATGTCCCCTGCAACCAAACGAACTGTCAGAGACACAAATCTACAATGGACATAGTGTAAAATGGTCCAATTCAAGTAAGTTATTCATTTGTCATCATTCGAAGTGATAGAAATTAAGTTTTAATGAAAATCATCATACTCGGCCAAAACATGCTTTTCAGCCTCTGAAAAGCACATTTTGGCCATAAAAACTGAAAATGTCCCCTGCAACCAAACGAACTGTCGGAGACACAAATCTACAATGGACATAGTGTAAAATGGTCCAATTCAAGTAAGTTATTCATTTGGCATCATTCGAAGTGATAGAAATCAAGTTTTAATGAAAATTATCATACTCGGCCAAAACATGCTTTTCAGCCCCTGAAAAGCACATTTTGGCCATAAAAACTGAATATGTCCCCTGCAACCAAACGAACTGTCAGAGACACAAATCCACAATGGACATAGTGTAAAATGGTCCAATTCAAGTAAGTTATTCATTTGGCATCATTCGAAGTGATAGAAATCAAGTTTTAATGAAAATTATAATACTCGGCCAAAACATGCTTTTCAGCCCCTGAAAAGCTCATTTTGGCCATAAAAACTGAATATGTCCCCTGCAACCAAACGAACTGTCAGAGACACAAATCTACAATGGACATAGTGTAAAATGGTCCAATTCAAGTAAGTTATTCATTTGGCATCATTCGAAGTGATAGAAATCAAGTTTTAATGAAAATTATCATACTCGGCCAAAACATGCTTTTCAGCCCCTGAAAAGCACATTTTGGCCATAAAAAGTGAATATGTCCCCTGCAACCAAACGAACTGTCAGAGACACAAATCTACAATGGACATAGTGTAAAATGGTCCAATTCAAGTAAGTTATTCATTTGTCATCATTCGAATGGATAGAAATCAAGTTTTAATGAAAATTATCATACTCGGCCAAAACATGGTTTTCAGCCCCTGAAAAGCACATTTTGGCCATAAAAACTGAATATGTCCCCTGCAACCAAACGAACTGTCAGACACACAAATCTACAATGGACATAGTGTAAAATGGTCCAATTCAAGTAAGTTATTCATTTGGCATCATTCGAAGTGATAGAAATTAAGTTTTAATGAAAATCATCATACTCGGCCAAAACATGCTTTTCAGCCTCTGAAAAGCACATTTTGGCCATAAAAACTGAAAATGTCCCCTGCAACCAAACGAACTGTCGGAGACACAAATCTACAATGGACATAGTGTAAAATGGTCCAATTCAAGTAAGTTATTCATTTGGCATCATTCGAAGTGATAGAAATCAAGTTTTAATGAAAATTATCATACTCGGCCAAAACATGCTTTTCAGCCCCTGAAAAGCACATTTTGGCCATAAAAACTGAATATGTCCCCTGCAACCAAACGAACTGTCAGAGACACAAATCCACAATGGACATAGTGTAAAATGGTCCAATTCAAGTAAGTTATTCATTTGGCATCATTCGAAGTGATAGAAATCAAGTTTTAATGAAAATTATAATACTCGGCCAAAACATGCTTTTCAGCCCCTGAAAAGCTCATTTTGGCCATAAAAACTGAATATGTCCCCTGCAACCAAACGAACTGTCAGAGACACAAATCTACAATGGACATAGTGTAAAATGGTCCAATTCAAGTAAGTTATTCATTTGGCATCATTCGAAAGGATAGAAATCAAGTTTTAATGAAAATTATCAAACTCGGCCAAAACATGCTTTTCAGCCTCTGAAAAGCACATTTTGGCAATAAAAACTGAAAATGTCCCCTGCAACCAAACGAACTGTCAGAGACACAAATCTACAATGGACATAGTGTAAAATGGTCCAATTCAAGTAAGTTATTCATTTGGCATCATTCGAAGTGATAGAAATCAAGTTTTAATGAAAATTATCATACTCGGCCAAAACATGCTTTTCAGCCCCCGAAAAGCACATTTTGGCCATAAAAACTGAATATGTCCCCTGCAACCAAACGAACTGTCAGAGACACAAATCCACAATGGACATAGTGTAAAATGGTCCAATTCAAGTAAGTTATTCATTTGGCATCATTCGAAGTGATAGAAATCAAGTTTTAATGAAAATTATCATACTCGGCCAAAACATGCTTTTCAGCCCCTGAAAAGCACATTTTGGCCATAAAAAGTGAATATGTCCCCTGCAACCAAACGAACTGTCAGAGACACAAATCTACAATGGACATAGTGTAAAATGGTCCAATTCAAGTAAGTTATTCATTTGGCATCATTCGAATGGATAGAAATCAAGTTTTAATGAAAATTATCATACTCTGCCAAAACGTGCTTTTCAGTCCCTGAAAAGCACATTTTGGCCAGAAAAACTGAATATGTCCCCTGCAACCAAACGAACTGTCAGAGACACAAATCTACAATGGACATAGTGTAAAATGGTCCAATTCAAGTAAGTTATTCATTTGGCATCATTCGAATGGATAGAAATCAAGTTTTAATGAAAATTATCATACTCGGCCAAAACGTGCTTTTCAGCCTCTGAAAAGCACATTTTGGCAATAAAAACTGAAAATGTCCCCTGCAACCAAACGAACTGTCGGAGACACAAATCTACAATGGACATAGTGTAAAATGGTCCAATTCAAGTAAGTTATTCATTTGTCATCATTCGAAGTGATAGAAATCAAGTTTTAATGAAAATTATCATACTCGGCCAAAACATGCTTTTCAGCCTCTGAAAAGCACATTTTGGCCATAAAAACTGAAAATGTCCCCTGCAACCAAACGAACTGTCGGAGACACAAATCTACAATGGACATAGTGTAAAATGGTCCAATTCAAGTAAGTTATTCATTTGGCATCATTCGAAGTGATAGAAATCAAGTTTTAATGAAAATTATCATACTCGGCCAAAACATGCTTTTCAGCCTCTGAAAAGCACATTTTGGCCATAAAAACTGAAAATGTCCCCTGCAACCAAACGAACTGTCGGAGACAGAAATCTACAATGGACATAGTGTAAAATGGTCCAATTCAAGTAAGTTATTCATTTGGCATCATTCGAAGTGATAGAAATCAAGTTTTAATGAAAATTATCATACTCGGCCAAAACATGCTTTTCAGCCCCTGAAAAGCACATTTTGGCCATAAAAACTGAATATGTCCCCTGCAACCAAACGAACTGTCAGAGACACAAATCTACAATGGACATAGTGTAAAATGGTCCAATTCAAGTAAGTTATTCATTTGGCATCATTCGAATGGATAGAAATCAAGTTTTAATGAAAATTATCATACTCGGCCAAAACGTGCTTTTCAGCCTCTGAAAAGCACATTTTGGCAATAAAAACTGAAAATGTCCCCTGCAACCAAACGAACTGTCGGAGACACAAATCTACAATGGACATAGTGTAAAATGGTCCAATTCAAGTAAGTTATTCATTTGGCATCATTCGAAGTGATAGAAATCAAGTTTTAATGAAAATTATCATACTCGGCCAAAACATGCTTTTCAGCCTCTGAAAAGCACATTTTGGCCATAAAAACTGAAAATGTCCCCTGCAACCAAACGAACTGTCGGAGACAGAAATCTACAATGGACATAGTGTAAAATGGTCCAATTCAAGTAAGTTATTCATTTGGCATCATTCGAAGTGATAGAAATCAAGTTTTAATGAAAATTATCATACTCGGCCAAAACATGCTTTTCAGCCCCTGAAAAGCACATTTTGGCCATAAAAAGTGAATATGTCCCCTGCAACCAAACGAACTGTCAGAGACACAAATCTACAATGGACATAGTGTAAAATGGTCCAATTCAAGTAAGTTATTCATTTGGCATCATTCGAATGGATAGAAATCAAGTTTTAATGAAAATTATCATACTCGGCCAAAACGTGCTTTTCAGCCTCTGAAAAGCACATTTTGGCCATAAAAACTGAAAATGTCCCCTGCAACCAAACGAACTGTCGGAGACAGAAATCTACAATGGACATAGTGTAAAATGGTCCAATTCAAGTAATTTATTCATTTGGCATCATTCGAAGTGATAGAAATCAAGTTTTAATGAAAATTATCATACTCGGCCAAAACATGCTTTTCAGCCCCTGAAAAGCACATTTTGGCCATAAAAACTGAATATGTCCCCTGCAACCAAACGAACTGTCAGAGACACAAATCAACAATGGACATAGTGTAAAATGGTCCAATTCAAGTAAGTTATTCATTTGGCATCATTCGAAGTGATAGAAATCAAGTTTTAATGAAAATTATCATACTCGGCCAAAACATGCTTTTCAGCCTCTGAAAAGCACATTTTGGCCATAAAAACTGAAAATGTCCCCTGCAACCAATCGAACTGTCGGAGACAGAAATCTACAATGGACATAGTGTAAAATGGTCCAATTCAAGTAAGTTATTCATTTGGCATCATTCGAAGTGATAGAAATCAAGTTTTAATGAAAATTATCATACTCGGCCAAAACATGCTTTTCAGCCTCTGAAAAGCACATTTTGGCCATAAAAACTGAAAATGTCCCCTGCAACCAAACGAACTGTCGGAGACAGAAATCTACAATGGACATAGTGTAAAATGGTCCAATTCAAGTAAGTTATTCATTTGGCATCATTCGAAGTGATAGAAATCAAGTTTTAATGAAAATTATCATACTCGGCCAAAACATGCTTTTCAGCCTCTGAAAAGCACATTTTGGCCATAAAAACTGAAAATGTCCCCTGCAACCAAACGAACTGTCGGAGACAGAAATCTACAATGGACATAGTGTAAAATGGTCCAATTCAAGTAAGTTATTCATTTGGCATCATTCGAAGTGATAGAAATCAAGTTTTAATGAAAATTATCATACTCGGCCAAAACATGCTTTTCAGCCTCTGAAAAGCACATTTTGGCCATAAAAACTGAAAATGTCCCCTGCAACCAAACGAACTGTCGGAGACAGAAATCTACAATGGACATAGTGTAAAATGGTCCAATTCAAGTAAGTTATTCATTTGGCATCATTCGAAGTGATAGAAATCAAGTTTTAATGAAAATTATCATACTCGGCCAAAACATGCTTTTCAGCCCCTGAAAAGCACATTTTGGCCATAAAAAGTGAATATGTCCCCTGCAACCAAACGAACTGTCAGAGACACAAATCTACAATGGACATAGTGTAAAATGGTCCAATTCAAGTAAGTTATTCATTTGGCATCATTCGAATGGATAGAAATCAAGTTTTAATGAAAATTATCATACTCGGCCAAAACGTGCTTTTCAGCCTCTGAAAAGCACATTTTGGCCATAAAAACTGAAAATGTCCCCTGCAACCAAACGAACTGTCGGAGACAGAAATCTACAATGGACATAGTGTAAAATGGTCCAATTCAAGTAATTTATTCATTTGGCATCATTCGAAGTGATAGAAATCAAGTTTTAATGAAAATTATCATACTCGGCCAAAACATGCTTTTCAGCCTCTGAAAAGCACATTTTGGCCATAAAAACTGAAAATGTCCCCTGCAACCAAACGAACTGTCGGAGACAGAAATCTACAATGGACATAGTGTAAAATGGTCCAATTCAAGTAAGTTATTCATTTGGCATCATTCGAAGTGATAGAAATCACGTTTTAATGAAAATTATCATACTCGGCCAAAACATGCTTTTCAGCCTCTGAAAAGCACATTTTGGCCATAAAAACTGAAAATGTCCCCTGCAACCAAACGAACTGTCGGAGACACAAATCTACAATGGACATAGTGTAAAATGGTCCAATTCAAGTAAGTTATTCATTTGGCATCATTCGAAGTGATAGAAATCAAGTTTTAATGAAAATTATCAAACTCGGCCAAAACATGCTTTTCAGCCTCTGAAAAGCACATTTTGGCAATAAAAACTGAAAATGTCCCCTGCAACCAAACGAACTGTCAGAGACACAAATCTACAATGGACATAGTGTAAAATGGTCCAATTCAAGTAAGTTATTCATTTGGCATCATTCGAAGTGATAGAAATCAAGTTTTAATGAAAATTATCATACTCGGCCAAAACATGCTTTTCAGCCCCCGAAAAGCACATTTTGGCCATAAAAACTGAATATGTCCCCTGCAACCAAACGAACTGTCAGAGACACAAATCCACAATGGACATAGTGTAAAATGGTCCAATTCAAGTAAGTTATTCATTTGGCATCATTCGAAGTGATAGAAATCAAGTTTTAATGAAAATTATCATACTCGGCCAAAACATGCTTTTCAGCCCCTGAAAAGCACATTTTGGCCATAAAAAGTGAATATGTCCCCTGCAACCAAACGAACTGTCAGAGACACAAATCTACAATGGACATAGTGTAAAATGGTCCAATTCAAGTAAGTTATTCATTTGGCATCATTCGAATGGATAGAAATCAAGTTTTAATGAAAATTATCATACTCTGCCAAAACGTGCTTTTCAGTCCCTGAAAAGCACATTTTGGCCAGAAAAACTGAATATGTCCCCTGCAACCAAACGAACTGTCAGAGACACAAATCTACAATGGACATAGTGTAAAATGGTCCAATTCAAGTAAGTTATTCATTTGGCATCATTCGAAGTGATAGAAATCAAGTTTTAATGAAAATTATCATACTTGGCCAAAACATGCTTTTCAGCCCCTGAAAAGCACATTTTGGCCATAAAAACTGAATATGTCCCCTGCAACCAAACGAACTGTCAGAGACACAATTCCACAATGGACATAGTGTAAAATGGTCCAATTCAAGTAAGTTATTCATTTGGCATCATTCGAAGTGATAGAAATCAAGTTTTAATGAAAATTATCATACTCGGCCAAAACATGCTTTTCAGCCCCCGAAAAGCACATTTTGGCCATAAAAACTGAATATGTCCCCTGCAACCAAACGAACTGTCAGAGACACAAATCCACAATGGACATAGTGTAAAATGGTCCAATTCAAGTAAGTTATTCATTTGGCATCATTCGAAGTGATAGAAATCAAGTTTTAATGAAAATTATCATACTCGGCCAAAACATGCTTTTCAGCCCCTGAAAAGCACATTTTGGCCAGAAAAACTGAATATGTCCCCTGCAACCAAACGAACTGTCGGAGACACAAATCTACAATGGACATAGTGTAAAATGGTCCAATTCAAGTAAGTTATTCATTTGGCATCATTCGAAGTGATAGAAATCAAGTTTTAATGAAAATTATCAAACTCGGCCAAAACATGCTTTTCAGCCTCTGAAAAGCACATTTTGGCCATAAAAACTGAAAATGTCCCCTGCAACCAAACGAACTGTCGGAGACAGAAATCTACAATGGACATAGTGTAAAATGGTCCAATTCAAGTAAGTTATTCATTTGGCATCATTCGAAGTGATAGAAATCAAGTTTTAATGAAAATTATAATACTCGGCCAAAACATGCTTTTCAGCCCCTGAAAAGCTCATTTTGGCCATAAAAACTGAATATGTCCCCTGCAACCAAACGAACTGTCAGAGACACAAATCTACAATGGACATAGTGTAAAATGGTCCAATTCAAGTAAGTTATTCATTTGGCATCATTCGAAAGGATAGAAATCAAGTTTTAATGAAAATTATCAAACTCGGCCAAAACATGCTTTTCAGCCTCTGAAAAGCACATTTTGGCAATAAAAACTGAAAATGTCCCCTGCAACCAAACGAACTGTCAGAGACACAAATCTACAATGGACATAGTGTAAAATGGTCCAATTCAAGTAAGTTATTCATTTGGCATCATTCGAAGTGATAGAAATCAAGTTTTAATGAAAATTATCATACTCGGCCAAAACATGCTTTTCAGCCCCCGAAAAGCACATTTTGGCCATAAAAACTGAATATGTCCCCTGCAACCAAACGAACTGTCAGAGACACAAATCCACAATGGACATAGTGTAAAATGGTCCAATTCAAGTAAGTTATTCATTTGGCATCATTCGAATGGATATAAATCAAGTTTTAATGAAAATTATCATACTCGGCCAAAACATGCTTTTCAGCCCCTGAAAAGCACATTTTGGCCATAAAAACTGAATATGTCCCCTGCAACCAAACGAACTGTCAGAGACACAAATCTACAATGGACATAGTGTAAAATGGTCCAATTCAAGTAAGTTATTCATTTGGCATCATTCAAATGGATATAAATCAAGTTTTAATGAAAATTATCATACTCGGCCAAAACATGCTTTTCAGCCCCTGAAAAGCACATTTTGGCCTTAAAAACTGAATATGTCCCCTGCAACCAAACGAACTGTCGGAGACAGAAATCTACAATGGACATAGTGTAAAATGGTCCAATTCAAGTAAGTTATTCATTTGGCATCATTCGAAGTGATAGAAATCAAGTTTTAATGAAAATTATAATACTCGGCCAAAACATGCTTTTCAGCCCCTGAAAAGCTCATTTTGGCCATAAAAACTGAATATGTCCCCTGCAACCAAACGAACTGTCAGAGACACAAATCTACAATGGACATAGTGTAAAATGGTCCAATTCAAGTAAGTTATTCATTTGGCATCATTCGAAAGGATAGAAATCAAGTTTTAATGAAAATTATCAAACTCGGCCAAAACATGCTTTTCAGCCTCTGAAAAGCACATTTTGGCAATAAAAACTGAAAATGTCCCCTGCAACCAAACGAACTGTCAGAGACACAAATCTACAATGGACATAGTGTAAAATGGTCCAATTCAAGTAAGTTATTCATTTGGCATCATTCGAAGTGATAGAAATCAAGTTTTAATGAAAATTATCATACTCGGCCAAAACATGCTTTTCAGCCCCCGAAAAGCACATTTTGGCCATAAAAACTGAATATGTCCCCTGCAACCAAACGAACTGTCAGAGACACAAATCCACAATGGACATAGTGTAAAATGGTCCAATTCAAGTAAGTTATTCATTTGGCATCATTCGAAGTGATAGAAATCAAGTTTTAATGAAAATTATCATACTCGGCCAAAACATGCTTTTCAGCCCCTGAAAAGCTCATTTTGGCCATAAAAACTGAATATGTCCCCTGCAACCAAACGAACTGTCGGAGACACAAATCTACAATGGACATAGTGTAAAATGGTCCAATTCAAGTAAGTTATTCATTTGGCATCATTCGAAGTGATAGAAATCAAGTTTTAATGAAAATTATCAAACTCGGCCAAAACATGCTTTTCAGCCTCTGAAAAGCACATTTTGGCCATAAAAACTGAAAATGTCCCCTGCAACCAAACGAACTGTCGGAGACAGAAATCTACAATGGACATAGTGTAAAATGGTCCAATTCAAGTAAGTTATTCATTTGGCATCATTCGAAGTGATAGAAATCAAGTTTTAATGAAAATTATAATACTCGGCCAAAACATGCTTTTCAGCCCCTGAAAAGCTCATTTTGGCCATAAAAACTGAATATGTCCCCTGCAACCAAACGAACTGTCAGAGACACAAATCTACAATGGACATAGTGTAAAATGGTCCAATTCAAGTAAGTTATTCATTTGGCATCATTCGAAAGGATAGAAATCAAGTTTTAATGAAAATTATCAAACTCGGCCAAAACATGCTTTTCAGCCTCTGAAAAGCACATTTTGGCAATAAAAACTGAAAATGTCCCCTGCAACCAAACGAACTGTCAGAGACACAAATCTACAATGGACATAGTGTAAAATGGTCCAATTCAAGTAAGTTATTCATTTGGCATCATTCGAAGTGATAGAAATCAAGTTTTAATGAAAATTATCATACTCGGCCAAAACATGCTTTTCAGCCCCCGAAAAGCACATTTTGGCCATAAAAACTGAATATGTCCCCTGCAACCAAACGAACTGTCAGAGACACAAATCCACAATGGACATAGTGTAAAATGGTCCAATTCAAGTAAGTTATTCATTTGGCATCATTCGAATGGATATAAATCAAGTTTTAATGAAAATTATCATACTCGGCCAAAACATGCTTTTCAGCCCCTGAAAAGCACATTTTGGCCATAAAAACTGAATATGTCCCCTGCAACCAAACGAACTGTCAGAGACACAAATCTACAATGGACATAGTGTAAAATGGTCCAATTCAAGTAAGTTATTCATTTGGCATCATTCAAATGGATATAAATCAAGTTTTAATGAAAATTATCATACTCGGCCAAAACATGCTTTTCAGCCCCTGAAAAGCACATTTTGGCCTTAAAAACTGAATATGTCCCCTGCAACCAAACGAACTGTCAGAGACACAAATCTACAATGGACATAGTGTAAAATGGTCCAATTCAAGTAAGTTATTCATTTGGCATCATTCGAAGTGATAGAAATCAAGTTTTAATGAAAATTATCATACTCGGCCAAAACATGCTTTTCAGCCCCTGAAAAGCACATTTTGGCCATAAAAACTGAATATGTCCCCTGCAACCAAACGAACTGTCAGAGACACAAATCTACAATGGACATAGTGTAAAATGGTCCAATTCAAGTAAGTTATTCATTTGGCATCATTCGAAGTGATAGAAATCAAGTTTTAATGAAAATTATCATACTCGGCCAAAACATGCTTTTCAGCCTCTGAAAAGCACATTTTGGCAATAAAAACTGAAAATGTCCCCTGCAACCAAACGAACTGTCAGAGACACAAAACTACAATGGACATAGTGTAAAATGGTCCAATTCAAGTAAGTTATTCATTTGGCATCATTCGAATGGATAGAAATCAAGTTTTAATGAAAATTATCATACTCTGCCAAAACGTGCTTTTCAGCCCCTGAAAAGCACATTTTGGCCATAAAAACTGAATATGTCCCCTGCAACCAAACGAACTGTCAGAGACACAAATCTACAATGGACATAGTGTAAAATGGTCCAATTCAAGTAAGTTATTCATTTGGCATCATTCGAAGTGATAGAAATCAAGTTTTAATGAAAATTATCATACTCGGCCAAAACATGCTTTTCAGCCCCTGAAAAGCACATTTTGGCCATAAAAACTGAATATGTCCCCTGCAACCAAACGAACTGTCAGAGACACAAATCTACAATGGACATAGTGTAAAATGGTCCAATTCAAGTAAGTTATTCATTTGGCATCATTCAAATGGATATAAATCAAGTTTTAATGAAAATTATCATACTCGGCCAAAACATGCTTTTCAGCCCCTGAAAAGCACATTTTGGCCTTAAAAACTGAATATGTCCCCTGCAACCAAACGAACTGTCAGAGACACAAATCTACAATGGACATAGTGTAAAATGGTCCAATTCAAGCAAGTTATTCATTTGGCATCATTCGAATGGATATCAAGTTTTAATGAAAATTATCATATTCTGCCAAAACGTGCTTTTCAGCCCCTGAAAAGCACATTTTGGCCATAAAAACTGAATATGTCCCCTGCAACCAAACGAACTGTCAGAGACACAAATCTACAATGGACATAGTGTAAAATGGTCCAATTCAAGTAAGTTATTCATTTGGCATCATTCGAAGTGATAGAAATCAAGTTTTAATGAAAATTATCATACTCGGCCAAAACATGCTTTTCAGCCCATGAAAAGCACATTTTGGCCATAAAAACTGAATATGTCCCCTGCAACCAAACGAACTGTCAGAGACACAAATCTACAATGGACATAGTGTAAAATGGTCCAATTCAAGTAAGTTATTCATTTGGCATCATTCGAAGTGATAGAAATTAAGTTTTAATGAAAATTATCATATTCGGCCAAAACATGCTTTTCAGCCCCTGAAAGCACATTTTGGCCATAAAAACTGAATATGTCCCCTGCAACCAAACGAACTGTCAGAGACACAAATCTACAATGGACATAGTGTAAAATGGTCCAATTCAAGTAAGTTATTCATTTGGCATCATTCAAATGGATATAAATCAAGTTTTAATGAAAATTATCATACTCGGCCAAAACATGCTTTTCAGCCCCTGAAAAGCACATTTTGGCCTTAAAAACTGAATATGTCCCCTGCAACCAAACGAACTGTCAGAGACACAAATCTACAATGGAAATAGTGTAAAATGGTCCAATTCAAGTAAGTTATTCATTTGGCATCATTCAAATGGATATAAATCAAGTTTTAATGAAAATTATCATACTCGGCCAAAACATGCTTTTCACCCCCTGAAAAGCACATTTTGGCCTTAAAAACTGAATATGTCCCCTGCAACCAAACGAACTGTCAGAGACACAAATCTACAATGGACATAGTGTAAAATGGTCCAATTCAAGTAAGTTATTCATTTGGCATCATTCGAAGTGATAGAAATCAAGTTTTAATGAAAATTATCATACTCGGCCAAAACATGCTTTTCAGCCCCTGAAAAGCACATTTTGGCCATAAAAACTGAATATGTCCCCTGCAACCAAACGAACTGTCAGAGACACAAATCTACAATGGACATAGTGTAAAATGGTCCAATTCAAGTAAGTTATTCATTTGGCATCATTCGAAGTGATAGAAATCAAGTTTTAATGAAAATTATCATACTCGGCCAAAACATGCTTTTCAGCCTCTGAAAAGCACATTTTGGCAATAAAAACTGAAAATGTCCCCTGCAACCAAACGAACTGTCAGAGACACAAAACTACAATGGACATAGTGTAAAATGGTCCAATTCAAGTAAGTTATTCATTTGGCATCATTCGAATGGATAGAAATCAAGTTTTAATGAAAATTATCATACTCTGCCAAAACGTGCTTTTCAGCCCCTGAAAAGCACATTTTGGCCATAAAAACTGAATATGTCCCCTGCAACCAAACGAACTGTCAGAGACACAAATCTACAATGGACATAGTGTAAAATGGTCCAATTCAAGTAAGTTATTCATTTGGCATCATTCGAAGTGATAGAAATCAAGTTTTAATGAAAATTATCATACTCGGCCAAAACATGCTTTTCAGCCCCTGAAAAGCACATTTTGGCCATAAAAACTGAATATGTCCCCTGCAATCAAACGTACTGTCAGAGACACAAATCTACAATGGACATAGTGTAAAATGGTCCAATTCAAGTAAGTTATTCATTTGGCATCATTCGAATGGATATAAATCAAGTTTTAATGAAAATTATCATACTCGGCCAAAACATGCTTTTCAGCCCCTGAAAAGCACATTTTGGCCATAAAAACTGAATATGTCCCCTGCAACCAAACGAACTGTCAGAGACACAAATCTACAATGGACATAGTGTAAAATGGTCCAATTCAAGTAAGTTATTCATTTGGCATCATTCAAATGGATATAAATCAAGTTTTAATGAAAATTATCATACTCGGCCAAAACATGCTTTTCAGCCCCTGAAAAGCACATTTTGGCCTTAAAAACTGAATATGTCCCCTGCAACCAAGCGAACTGTCAGAGACACAAATCTACAATGGACATAGTGTAAAATGGTCCAATTCAAGTAAGTTATTCATTTGGCATCATTCGAAGTGATAGAAATCAAGTTTTAATGAAAATTATCATACTCGGCCAAAACATGCTTTTCAGCCCCTGAAAAGCACATTTTGGCCATAAAAACTGAATATGTCCCCTGCAACCAAACGAACTGTCAGAGACACAAATCTACAATGGACATAGTGTAAAATGGTCCAATTCAAGTAAGTTATTCATTTGGCATCATTCGAAGTGATAGAAATCAAGTTTTAATGAAAATTATCATACTCGGCCAAAACATGCTTTTCAGCCTCTGAAAAGCACATTTTGGCAATAAAAACTGAAAATGTCCCCTGCAACCAAACGAACTGTCAGAGACACAAAACTACAATGGACATAGTGTAAAATGGTCCAATTCAAGTAAGTTATTCATTTGGCATCATTCGAATGGATAGAAATCAAGTTTTAATGAAAATTATCATACTCTGCCAAAACGTGCTTTTCAGCCCCTGAAAAGCACATTTTGGCCATAAAAACTGAATATGTCCCCTGCAACCAAACGAACTGTCAGAGAAACAAATCTACAATGGACATAGTGTAAAATGGTCCAATTCAAGTAAGTTATTCATTTGGCATCATTCGAAGTGATAGAAATCAAGTTTTAATGAAAATTATCATACTCGGCCAAAACATGCTTTTCAGCCCCTGAAAAGCACATTTTGGCCTTAAAAACTGAATATGTCCCCTGCAACCAAACGAACTGTCAGAGACACAAATCTACAATGGACATAGTGTAAAATGGTCCAATTCAAGTAAGTTATTCATTTGGCATCATTCGAAGTGATATAAATCAAGTTTTAATGAAAATTATCATACTCGGCCAAAACATGCTTTTCAGCCCCTGAAAAGCACATTTTGGCCTTAAAAACTGAATATGTCCCCTGCAACCAAACGAACTGTCGGAGACACAAATCTACAATGGACATAGTGTTAAATTGTCCAATTCAAGTAAGTTATTCATTTGGCATCATTCGAAGTGATAGAAATCAAGTTTCAATGAAATTTATCATACTCGGCCAAAACATGCTTTTCAGCCCCTGAAAAGCACATTTTGGCCATAAAAACTGAATATGTCCCCTGCAACCAAACGAACTGTCAGAGACACAAATCTACAATGGACATAGTGTAAAATGGTCCAATTCAAGTAAGTTATTCATTTGGCATCATTCGAAGTGATAGAAATCAAGTTTTAATGGAAAATTATCATACTCGGCCAAAACATGCTTTTCAGCCCCTGAAAAGCACATTTTGGCCATAAAAACTGAATATGTCCCCTGCAACCAAACGAACTGTCAGAGACACAAATCAACAATGGACATAGTGTAAAATGGTCCAATTCAAGTAAGTTATTCATTTGGCATCATTCGAAGTGATAGAAATCAAGTTTTAATGAAAATTATCATACTCGGCCAAAACATGCTTTTCAGCCTCTGAAAAGCACATTTTGGCCATAAAAACTGAAAATGTCCCCTGCAACCAATCGAACTGTCGGAGACAGAAATCTACAATGGACATAGTGTAAAATGGTCCAATTCAAGTAAGTTATTCATTTGGCATCATTCGAAGTGATAGAAATCAAGTTTTAATGAAAATTATCATACTCGGCCAAAACATGCTTTTCAGCCTCTGAAAAGCACATTTTGGCCATAAAAACTGAAAATGTCCCCTGCAACCAAACGAACTGTCGGAGACAGAAATCTACAATGGACATAGTGTAAAATGGTCCAATTCAAGTAAGTTATTCATTTGGCATCATTCGAAGTGATAGAAATCAAGTTTTAATGAAAATTATCATACTCGGCCAAAACATGCTTTTCAGCCTCTGAAAAGCACATTTTGGCCATAAAAACTGAAAATGTCCCCTGCAACCAAACGAACTGTCGGAGACAGAAATCTACAATGGACATAGTGTAAAATGGTCCAATTCAAGTAAGTTATTCATTTGGCATCATTCGAAGTGATAGAAATCAAGTTTTAATGAAAATTATCATACTCGGCCAAAACATGCTTTTCAGCCTCTGAAAAGCACATTTTGGCCATAAAAACTGAAAATGTCCCCTGCAACCAAACGAACTGTCGGAGACAGAAATCTACAATGGACATAGTGTAAAATGGTCCAATTCAAGTAAGTTATTCATTTGGCATCATTCGAAGTGATAGAAATCAAGTTTTAATGAAAATTATCATACTCGGCCAAAACATGCTTTTCAGCCCCTGAAAAGCACATTTTGGCCATAAAAAGTGAATATGTCCCCTGCAACCAAACGAACTGTCAGAGACACAAATCTACAATGGACATAGTGTAAAATGGTCCAATTCAAGTAAGTTATTCATTTGGCATCATTCGAATGGATAGAAATCAAGTTTTAATGAAAATTATCATACTCGGCCAAAACGTGCTTTTCAGCCTCTGAAAAGCACATTTTGGCCATAAAAACTGAAAATGTCCCCTGCAACCAAACGAACTGTCGGAGACAGAAATCTACAATGGACATAGTGTAAAATGGTCCAATTCAAGTAATTTATTCATTTGGCATCATTCGAAGTGATAGAAATCAAGTTTTAATGAAAATTATCATACTCGGCCAAAACATGCTTTTCAGCCTCTGAAAAGCACATTTTGGCCATAAAAACTGAAAATGTCCCCTGCAACCAAACGAACTGTCGGAGACAGAAATCTACAATGGACATAGTGTAAAATGGTCCAATTCAAGTAAGTTATTCATTTGGCATCATTCGAAGTGATAGAAATCACGTTTTAATGAAAATTATCATACTCGGCCAAAACATGCTTTTCAGCCTCTGAAAAGCACATTTTGGCCATAAAAACTGAAAATGTCCCCTGCAACCAAACGAACTGTCGGAGACACAAATCTACAATGGACATAGTGTAAAATGGTCCAATTCAAGTAAGTTATTCATTTGGCATCATTCGAAGTGATAGAAATCAAGTTTTAATGAAAATTATCAAACTCGGCCAAAACATGCTTTTCAGCCTCTGAAAAGCACATTTTGGCAATAAAAACTGAAAATGTCCCCTGCAACCAAACGAACTGTCAGAGACACAAATCTACAATGGACATAGTGTAAAATGGTCCAATTCAAGTAAGTTATTCATTTGGCATCATTCGAAGTGATAGAAATCAAGTTTTAATGAAAATTATCATACTCGGCCAAAACATGCTTTTCAGCCCCCGAAAAGCACATTTTGGCCATAAAAACTGAATATGTCCCCTGCAACCAAACGAACTGTCAGAGACACAAATCCACAATGGACATAGTGTAAAATGGTCCAATTCAAGTAAGTTATTCATTTGGCATCATTCGAAGTGATAGAAATCAAGTTTTAATGAAAATTATCATACTCGGCCAAAACATGCTTTTCAGCCCCTGAAAAGCACATTTTGGCCATAAAAAGTGAATATGTCCCCTGCAACCAAACGAACTGTCAGAGACACAAATCTACAATGGACATAGTGTAAAATGGTCCAATTCAAGTAAGTTATTCATTTGGCATCATTCGAATGGATAGAAATCAAGTTTTAATGAAAATTATCATACTCTGCCAAAACGTGCTTTTCAGTCCCTGAAAAGCACATTTTGGCCAGAAAAACTGAATATGTCCCCTGCAACCAAACGAACTGTCAGAGACACAAATCTACAATGGACATAGTGTAAAATGGTCCAATTCAAGTAAGTTATTCATTTGGCATCATTCGAAGTGATAGAAATCAAGTTTTAATGAAAATTATCATACTCGGCCAAAACATGCTTTTCAGCCCCTGAAAAGCACATTTTGGCCATAAAAACTGAATATGTCCCCTGCAACCAAACGAACTGTCAGAGACACAATTCCACAATGGACATAGTGTAAAATGGTCCAATTCAAGTAAGTTATTCATTTGTCATCATTCGAAGTGATAGAAATCAAGTTTTAATGAAAATTATCATACTCGGCCAAAACATGCTTTTCAGCCTCTAAAAAGCACATTTTGGCCATAAAAACTGAAAATATCCCCTGCAACCAAACGAACTGTCGGAGACACAAATCTACAATGGACATAGTGTAAAATGGTCCAATTCAAGTAAGTTATTCATTTGGCATCATTCGAAGTGATAGAAATCAAGTTTTAATGAAAATTATCATACTCGGCCAAAACATGCTTTTCAGCCTCTGAAAACCACATTTTGGCCATAAAAACTGAAAATGTCCCCTGCAACCAAACGAACTGTCGGAGACAGAAATCTACAATGGACATAGTGTAAAATGGTCCAATTCAAGTAAGTTATTCATTTGGCATCATTCGAAGTGATAGAAATCACGTTTTAATGAAAATTATCATACTCGGCCAAAACATGCTTTTCAGCCTCTGAAAAGCACATTTTGGCCATAAAAACTGAAAATGTCCCCTGCAACCAAACGAACTGTCGGAGACACAAATCTACAATGGACATAGTGTAAAATGGTCCAATTCAAGTAAGTTATTCATTTGGCATCATTCGAAGTGATAGAAATCAAGTTTTAATGAAAATTATCAAACTCGGCCAAAACATGCTTTTCAGCCTCTGAAAAGCACATTTTGGCCATAAAAACTGAAAATGTCCCCTGCAACCAAACGAACTGTCGGAGACAGAAATCTACAATGGACATAGTGTAAAATGGTCCAATTCAAGTAAGTTATTCATTTGGCATCATTCGAAGTGATAGAAATCAAGTTTTAATGAAAATTATAATACTCGGCCAAAACATGCTTTTCAGCCCCTGAAAAGCTCATTTTGGCCATAAAAACTGAATATGTCCCCTGCAACCAAACGAACTGTCAGAGACACAAATCTACAATGGACATAGTGTAAAATGGTCCAATTCAAGTAAGTTATTCATTTGGCATCATTCGAAAGGATAGAAATCAAGTTTTAATGAAAATTATCAAACTCGGCCAAAACATGCTTTTCAGCCTCTGAAAAGCACATTTTGGCAATAAAAACTGAAAATGTCCCCTGCAACCAAACGAACTGTCAGAGACACAAATCTACAATGGACATAGTGTAAAATGGTCCAATTCAAGTAAGTTATTCATTTGGCATCATTCGAAGTGATAGAAATCAAGTTTTAATGAAAATTATCATACTCGGCCAAAACATGCTTTTCAGCCCCCGAAAAGCACATTTTGGCCATAAAAACTGAATATGTCCCCTGCAACCAAACGAACTGTCAGAGACACAAATCCACAATGGACATAGTGTAAAATGGTCCAATTCAAGTAAGTTATTCATTTGGCATCATTCGAAGTGATAGAAATCAAGTTTTAATGAAAATTATCATACTCGGCCAAAACATGCTTTTCAGCCCCTGAAAAGCACATTTTGGCCAGAAAAACTGAATATGTCCCCTGCAACCAAACGAACTGTCGGAGACACAAATCTACAATGGACATAGTGTAAAATGGTCCAATTCAAGTAAGTTATTCATTTGGCATCATTCGAAGTGATAGAAATCAAGTTTTAATGAAAATTATCAAACTCGGCCAAAACATGCTTTTCAGCCTCTGAAAAGCACATTTTGGCCATAAAAACTGAAAATGTCCCCTGCAACCAAACGAACTGTCGGAGACAGAAATCTACAATGGACATAGTGTAAAATGGTCCAATTCAAGTAAGTTATTCATTTGGCATCATTCGAAGTGATACAAATCAAGTTTTAATGAAAATTATAATACTCGGCCAAAACATGCTTTTCAGCCCCTGAAAAGCTCATTTTGGCCATAAAAACTGAATATGTCCCCTGCAACCAAACGAACTGTCAGAGACACAAATCTACAATGGACATAGTGTAAAATGGTCCAATTCAAGTAAGTTATTCATTTGGCATCATTCGAAAGGATAGAAATCAAGTTTTAATGAAAATTATCAAACTCGGCCAAAACATGCTTTTCAGCCTCTGAAAAGCACATTTTGGCAATAAAAACTGAAAATGTCCCCTGCAACCAAACGAACTGTCAGAGACACAAATCTACAATGGACATAGTGTAAAATGGTCCAATTCAAGTAAGTTATTCATTTGGCATCATTCGAAGTGATAGAAATCAAGTTTTAATGAAAATTATCATACTCGGCCAAAACATGCTTTTCAGCCCCCGAAAAGCACATTTTGGCCATAAAAACTGAATATGTCCCCTGCAACCAAACGAACTGTCAGAGACACAAATCCACAATGGACATAGTGTAAAATGGTCCAATTCAAGTAAGTTATTCATTTGGCATCATTCGAATGGATATAAATCAAGTTTTAATGAAAATTATCATACTCGGCCAAAACATGCTTTTCAGCCCCTGAAAAGCACATTTTGGCCATAAAAACTGAATATGTCCCCTGCAACCAAACGAACTGTCAGAGACACAAATCTACAATGGACATAGTGTAAAATGGTCCAATTCAAGTAAGTTATTCATTTGGCATCATTCAAATGGATATAAATCAAGTTTTAATGAAAATTATCATACTCGGCCAAAACATGCTTTTCAGCCCCTGAAAAGCACATTTTGGCCTTAAAAACTGAATATGTCCCCTGCAACCAAACGAACTGTCAGAGACACAAATCTACAATGGACATAGTGTAAAATGGTCCAATTCAAGTAAGTTATTCATTTGGCATCATTCGAAGTGATAGAAATCAAGTTTTAATGAAAATTATCATACTCGGCCAAAACATGCTTTTCAGCCCCTGAAAAGCACATTTTGGCCATAAAAACTGAATATGTCCCCTGCAACCAAACGAACTGTCAGAGACACAAATCTACAATGGACATAGTGTAAAATGGTCCAATTCAAGTAAGTTATTCATTTGGCATCATTCGAAGTGATAGAAATCAAGTTTTAATGAAAATTATCATACTCGGCCAAAACATGCTTTTCAGCCTCTGAAAAGCACATTTTGGCAATAAAAACTGAAAATGTCCCCTGCAACCAAACGAACTGTCAGAGACACAAAACTACAATGGACATAGTGTAAAATGGTCCAATTCAAGTAAGTTATTCATTTGGCATCATTCGAATGGATAGAAATCAAGTTTTAATGAAAATTATCATACTCTGCCAAAACGTGCTTTTCAGCCCCTGAAAAGCACATTTTGGCCATAAAAACTGAATATGTCCCCTGCAACCAAACGAACTGTCAGAGACACAAATCTACAATGGACATAGTGTAAAATGGTCCAATTCAAGTAAGTTATTCATTTGGCATCATTCGAAGTGATAGAAATCAAGTTTTAATGAAAATTATCATACTCGGCCAAAACATGCTTTTCAGCCCCTGAAAAGCACATTTTGGCCATAAAAACTGAATATGTCCCCTGCAACCAAACGAACTGTCAGAGACACAAATCTACAATGGACATAGTGTAAAATGGTCCAATTCAAGTAAGTTATTCATTTGGCATCATTCAAATGGATATAAATCAAGTTTTAATGAAAATTATCATACTCGGCCAAAACATGCTTTTCAGCCCCTGAAAAGCACATTTTGGCCTTAAAAACTGAATATGTCCCCTGCAACCAAACGAACTGTCAGAGACACAAATCTACAATGGACATAGTGTAAAATGGTCCAATTCAAGCAAGTTATTCATTTGGCATCATTCGAATGGATATCAAGTTTTAATGAAAATTATCATATTCTGCCAAAACGTGCTTTTCAGCCCCTGAAAAGCACATTTTGGCCATAAAAACTGAATATGTCCCCTGCAACCAAACGAACTGTCAGAGACACAAATCTACAATGGACATAGTGTAAAATGGTCCAATTCAAGTAAGTTATTCATTTGGCATCATTCGAAGTGATAGAAATCAAGTTTTAATGAAAATTATCATACTCGGCCAAAACATGCTTTTCAGCCCATGAAAAGCACATTTTGGCCATAAAAACTGAATATGTCCCCTGCAACCAAACGAACTGTCAGAGACACAAATCTACAATGGACATAGTGTAAAATGGTCCAATTCAAGTAAGTTATTCATTTGGCATCATTCGAAGTGATAGAAATTAAGTTTTAATGAAAATTATCATATTCGGCCAAAACATGCTTTTCAGCCCCTGAAAGCACATTTTGGCCATAAAAACTGAATATGTCCCCTGCAACCAAACGAACTGTCAGAGACACAAATCTACAATGGACATAGTGTAAAATGGTCCAATTCAAGTAAGTTATTCATTTGGCATCATTCAAATGGATATAAATCAAGTTTTAATGAAAATTATCATACTCGGCCAAAACATGCTTTTCAGCCCCTGAAAAGCACATTTTGGCCTTAAAAACTGAATATGTCCCCTGCAACCAAACGAACTGTCAGAGACACAAATCTACAATGGAAATAGTGTAAAATGGTCCAATTCAAGTAAGTTATTCATTTGGCATCATTCAAATGGATATAAATCAAGTTTTAATGAAAATTATCATACTCGGCCAAAACATGCTTTTCACCCCCTGAAAAGCACATTTTGGCCTTAAAAACTGAATATGTCCCCTGCAACCAAACGAACTGTCAGAGACACAAATCTACAATGGACATAGTGTAAAATGGTCCAATTCAAGTAAGTTATTCATTTGGCATCATTCGAAGTGATAGAAATCAAGTTTTAATGAAAATTATCATACTCGGCCAAAACATGCTTTTCAGCCCCTGAAAAGCACATTTTGGCCATAAAAACTGAATATGTCCCCTGCAACCAAACGAACTGTCAGAGACACAAATCTACAATGGACATAGTGTAAAATGGTCCAATTCAAGTAAGTTATTCATTTGGCATCATTCGAAGTGATAGAAATCAAGTTTTAATGAAAATTATCATACTCGGCCAAAACATGCTTTTCAGCCTCTGAAAAGCACATTTTGGCAATAAAAACTGAAAATGTCCCCTGCAACCAAACGAACTGTCAGAGACACAAAACTACAATGGACATAGTGTAAAATGGTCCAATTCAAGTAAGTTATTCATTTGGCATCATTCGAATGGATAGAAATCAAGTTTTAATGAAAATTATCATACTCTGCCAAAACGTGCTTTTCAGCCCCTGAAAAGCACATTTTGGCCATAAAAACTGAATATGTCCCCTGCAACCAAACGAACTGTCAGAGAAACAAATCTACAATGGACATAGTGTAAAATGGTCCAATTCAAGTAAGTTATTCATTTGGCATCATTCGAAGTGATAGAAATCAAGTTTTAATGAAAATTATCATACTCGGCCAAAACATGCTTTTCAGCCCCTGAAAAGCACATTTTGGCCTTAAAAACTGAATATGTCCCCTGCAACCAAACGAACTGTCAGAGACACAAATCTACAATGGACATAGTGTAAAATGGTCCAATTCAAGTAAGTTATTCATTTGGCATCATTCGAAGTGATATAAATCAAGTTTTAATGAAAATTATCATACTCGGCCAAAACATGCTTTTCAGCCCCTGAAAAGCACATTTTGGCCTTAAAAACTGAATATGTCCCCTGCAACCAAACGAACTGTCGGAGACACAAATCTACAATGGACATAGTGTTAAATTGTCCAATTCAAGTAAGTTATTCATTTGGCATCATTCGAAGTGATAGAAATCAAGTTTCAATGAAATTTATCATACTCGGCCAAAACATGCTTTTCAGCCCCTGAAAAGCACATTTTGGCCATAAAAACTGAATATGTCCCCTGCAACCAAACGAACTGTCAGAGACACAAATCTACAATGGACATAGTGTAAAATGGTCCAATTCAAGTAAGTTATTCATTTGGCATCATTCGAAGTGATAGAAATCAAGTTTTAATGAAAATTATCATACTCGGCCAAAACATGCTTTTCAGCCCATGAAAAGCACATTTTGGCCATAAAAACTGAATATGTCCCCTGCAACCAAACGAACTGTCAGAGACACAAATCTACAATGGACATAGTGTAAAATGGTCCAATTCAAGTAAGTTATTCATTTGGCATCATTCAAATGGATAGAAATCAAGTTTTAATGAAAATTATCATATTCGGCCAAAACATGCTTTTCAGCCCCTGAAAAGCACATTTTGGCCATAAAAACTGAATATGTCCCCTGCAACCAAACGAACTGTCAGAGACACAAATCTACAATGGACATAGTGTAAAATGGTCCAATTCAAGTAAGTTATTCATTTGGCATCATTCGAATGGATAAAAATCAAGTTTTAATGAAAATTATCATACTCGGCCAAAACATGCTTTTCAGCCTCTGAAAAGCACATTTTGGCCATAAAAACTGAAAATGTCCCCTGCAACCAAACGAACTGTCAGAGACACAAATCTACAATGGACATAGTGTAAAATGGTCCAATTCAAATAAGTTTTTCATTTGGCATCATTCGAATGGATAGAAATCAAGTTTTAATGAAAATTATCATACTCGGCCAAAACATGCTTTTCAGCCCCTGAAAAGCACATTTTGGCCTTAAAAACTGAATATGTCCCCTGCCACCAAACGAACTGTCAGAGACACAAATCTACAATGGACATAGTGTAAAATGGTCCAATTCAAGTAAGTTATTGATTTGGCATCATTCGAAGTGATAGAAATCAAGTTTTAATGAAAATTATCATACTCGGCCAAAACATGCTTTTCAGCCCCTGAAAAGCACATTTTGGCCTTAAAAACTGAATATGTCCCCTGCAACCAAACGAACTGTCAGAGACACAAATCTACAATGGACATAGTGTAAAATGGTTCAATTCAAGTAAGTTATTCATTTGGCATCATTCGAAGTGATAGAAATCAAGTTTTAATGAAAATTATCATACTCGGCCAAAACATGCTTTTCAGCCTCTGAAAAGCACATTTTGGCCATAAAAACTGAAAATGTCCCCTGCAACCAAACGAACTGTCGGAGACAAAAATCTACAATGGACATAGTGTAAAATGGTCCAATTCAAGTAAGTTATTCATTTGGCATCATTCGAAGTGATAGAAATCAAGTTTTAATGAAAATTATCATACTCGGCCAAAACATGCTTTTCAGCCTCTGAAAAGCACATTTTGGCCATAAAAACTGAAAATGTCCCCTGCAACCAAACGAACTGTCGGAGACAAAAATCTACAATGGACATAGTGTAAAATGGTCCAATTCAAGTAAGTTATTCATTTGGCATCATTCGAAGTGATAGAAATCAAGTTTTAATGAAAATTATCATACTCGGCCAAAACATGCTTTTCAGCCCCTGAAAAGCACATTTTGGCCATAAAAACTGAATATGTCCCCTGCAACCAAACGAACTGTCAGAGACACAAATCTACAATGGACATAGTGTAAAATGGTCCAATTCAAGTAAGTTATTCATTTGGCATCATTCGAAGTGATAGAAATTAAGTTTTATTGAAAATTATCATACTCGGCCAAAACATGCTTTTCAGCCTCTGAAAAGCACATTTTGGCCATAAAAACTGAAAATGTCCCCTGCAACCAAACGAACTGTCGGAGACACAAATCTACAATGGACATAGTGTAAAATGGTCCAATTCAAGTAAGTTATTCATTTGGCATCATTCGAAGTCATAGAAATCAAGTTTTAATGAAAATTATCATACTCGGCCAAAACATGCTTGTCAGCCCCTGAAAAGCACATTTTGGCCATAAAAACTGAATATGTCCCCTGCAACCAAACGAACTGTCAGAGACACAAATCTACAATGGACATAGTGTAAAATGGTCCAATTCAAGTAAGTTATTCATTTGGCATCATGAAAAGCCCCTGAAAAGCACATTTTGGCCATAAAAACTGAATATGTCCCCTGCAACCAAACAAATGTCAGAGACACAAATCTACAATGGACATAGTGTAAAATGGTCCAATTCAAGTAAGTTATTCATTTGGTATCATTCCAAGTGATAGAAATTAAGTTTTAATGAAAACTATCATACTTGGCCAAAACGTGCTTTTCAGCCCCTGAAAAGCACATTTTGGCCATAAAAACTGAATATGTCCCCTGCAACCAAACAAACTGTCAGAGACACAAATCTACAATGGACATAGTGTAAAATGGTCCAATTCAAGTAAGTTTTTCATTTGGCTTCATTCCAAGTGATAGAAATTAAGTTTTGATGAAAATTATCATACTCGGCCAAAACGTGCTTTTCATCCCCTGAAAAGCACATTTTGGCCATAAAAACTGAATATGTCCCCTGCAACCAAACAAATGTCAGACACAAATCTACAATGGACATAGTGTAAAATGGTCCAATTCAAGTAAGTTATTCATTTGGTATCATTCCAGTGATAGAAATTAAGTTTTAATGAAAACTATCATACTTGGCCAAAACGTGCTTTTCAGCCCCTGAAAAGCACATTTTGGCCATAAAAACTGAATATGTCCCCTGCAAACAAACAAACTGTCAGAGACACAAATCTACAATAGACATAGTGTAAAATGGTCCAATTCAAGTAAGTTTTTCATTTGGCTGCATTCCAAGTGATAGAAATTAAGTTTTAATGAAAACTATCATACTTGGCCAAAACGTGCTTTTCAGCCCCTGAAAAGCACATTTTGGCCATAAAAACTGAATATGTCCCCTGCAACCAAAAAAAACTGTCAGAGACACAAATCTACAATAGACATAGTGTAAAATGGTCCAATTCAAGTAAGTTTTTCATTTGGCTTCATTCCAAGTGATAGAAATTAAGTTTTAATGAAATTTATCATACTCGGCCAAAACGTGCTTTTCAGGCCCTGAAAAGCACATTTTGGCCATAAAAACGGAATATGTCCCCTGCAACCAAACAAACTGTCAGAGACACAAATCTACAATGGACATAGTGTAAAATGGTCCAATTCAAGTAAGTTATTGATTTGGCATCATTCGAAGTGATAGAAATCAAGTTTTAATGAAAATTATCATACTCGGCCAAAACGTGCTTTTCAGGCCCTGAAAAGCACATTTTGGCCATAAAAACTGAATATGTCCCCTGCAACCAAACAAACTGTCAGAGACACAAATCTACAATGGACATAGTGTAAAATGGTCCAATTCAAGTAAGTTTTTCATTTGGCATCATGAAAAGCCCCTGAAAAGCACATTTTGGCCATAAAAACTGAATATGTCCCCTGCAACCAAACAAACTGTCAAAGACACAAATCTACAATGGACATAGTGTAAAATGGTCCAATTCAAGTAAGTTTTTCATTTGGCTTCATTCTAAGTGATAGAAATTAAGTTTTAATGAAAATTATCATACTCGGCCAAAACGTGCTTTTCAGCCACAGAAAAGCACATTTTGGCCATAAAAACTGAATATGTCCCCTGCAACCAAACAAACTGTCAGAGACACAAATCTACAATGGACATAGTGTAAATGGTCCAATTCAAGTAAGTTATTCATTTGCTATCATTCCAAGTGGTAGAAATTAAGTTTTAATGAAAATTATCATACTCGGCCAAAACGTGCTTTTCAGCCCCTGAAAAGCACATTTTGGCCATAAAAACTAAATATGTCCCCTGCAACCAAACAAACTGTCAAAGACACAAATCTACAATGGACATAGTGTAAAATGGTCCAATTCAAGTAAGCTATTCATTTGGTATTATTAAAAGTGATAGAAATTAAGTTTTAATGAAAACGATCATACTCGGCCAAAACATGCTTTTCAGCGTCTGAAAATCACATTTGGGCCATAAAAACTGAATATGTCCCCTGCAAGCGAATGAACTGTCAGAAACACAAATCTACAATGGACATAGTGTAAAATGGTCCAATTCGAGTAAGTTATTCATTTGGCATCATTCCAAGTGATAGAAATTAAGTTTTAATGAAAACAATCATACTCGGCCAAAACGTGCTTTTCAGCCCCTGAAAAGCACATTTTGGCCATAAAAACTGAATACGTCTCCTGCAACCAAACGAACTGTCAGAAACACAAATCTACAATGGACATAGTGTAAAATGGTCCAATTCGAGTAAGTTATTCATTTGGCATCATTCCAAGTGATAGAAATTAAGTTTTAATGAAAACAATCATACTCGGCCAAAACGTGCTTTTCAGCCCCTGAAAAGCACATTTTGGCCATAAAAACTGAATATGTCCCCTGCAAGCAAACGAACTGTCAGAGACACAAATCTACAATGGACATAGTGTAAAATGGTCCAATTCGAGTAAGTTATTCATTTGGTATCATTCCAAGTGGTAGAAATTAAGTTTTAATGAAAATTATCATACTCGGCCAAAACGTGCTTTTCAGCCCCTGAAGAGCACATTTTGGCCATAAAAACTGAATATGTCCCTTGCAAGCAAACGAACTGTCAGAGACACAAATCTACAATGGACATAGTGTAAAATGGTCCAATTCGAGTAAGTTATTCATTTGGCTTCATTCCAAGTGATAGAAATTAAGTTTTAATGAAAATTATCATACTCGGCCAAAACGTGCTTTTCAGCCCCTGAAAAGCACATTTTGGCCATAAAAACTGAATATGTCCCCTGCAACCAAACAAATGTCAGAGACACAAATCTACAATAGACATAGTGTAAAATGGTCCAATTCAAGTAAGTTATTCATTTGGCTTCATTCCAAGTGATAGAAATTATGTTTTAATGAAAATTATCATACTCGGCCAAAACGTGCTTTTCAGCCCCTGAAAAGCACATTTTGGCCATAAAAACTGAATATGTCCCCTGCAACCAAACAAACTGACAGAGACGAAATTCTACAATGTACATGGTGAAAAATGGTCCAATTCAAGTAAGTTATTCATTTGGCTTCATTCCAAGTGATAGAAATTAAGTTTTAATGATTACGATCATACTCGGCCAAAACATGCTTTTCAGCGTCTGAAAATCACATTTGGGCCATGAAAACTGAATATGTCCCCTGGAAACACTCACTCAATCACTCACTCAGTCAAACACTCAGTCCCTCGCTCAGTAACTCACTCACTCAGTCACTCACTCAGTGACTCACTCACTCATTCACTCACTAAGTAATTATTTAACTCATTAACTTACTCACTCAGTCACTCACTCAGTCACTCACTCAGTCACTCACTCAGTCACTCACTCAGTCACTCACTCAGTCACTCACTCAGTCACTCACTCAGTCACTCACTCAGTCACTCACTCAGTCACTCACTCAGTCACTCACTCAGTCACTCACTCAGTCACTCACTCAGTCACTCACTAAGTCACTCACTCAGTAAATCTCTCAGTAACTCACTCTAACTCACTCACTCGCTCATTCAATCACTCAGTCACTCTCTCAGTCAAACACTCAATCACTCACTCACTTAGTAACTCACTTACTCAGTAACTCACTCATTCACTCACTCATTCAGTCACTCACTCATTCAATCACTCAGTCACTCTCTCAGTCAAACACTCAATCACTTACTCACTCAGTAACTCACTCAGTAACTCACTCAGTAACTCACTCAGTAACTCACTCACTCAGTCACTCACTCAGTCACTCACTCAGTCACTCATTTAGTCAATCTTTCAGTCACTCACTCAGTCACTCACTCAGTCACTCACTCAGTCAATCACTCAGTCACTCACTCAGTCACTCACTCAGTCAATCACTCAGTCACTCACTTAGTCACTCACTCAGTCAAACTTTTAATCACTAACTCATTTAGTAACTCACTCACTCAGTCACTCACTCATTCACTCGCTCAGTAATTATTAAACTCAGTAACTTACTCACTCAGTAACTCACTCACACAGTAACTAACTCACTCAGTAAGTCACTCACTCAGTAACTCACTCACTCATTCATTCACTCACCCGCTCACTCACTCACTCAGTAACTCACTCAGTCACTCACTCAGTCACTCAGTCAGTAACTCACTCACACAGTAACTAACTCACTCAGTAAGTCTTTCACTCAGTAAGTCACTTACTCATTCAGTCACTCACCCGCTCACTCACTCACTCACTCAGTAACTCACTCACTCAGTAACTCACTCAGTCACTCACTTAGTCACTCAATCAGTCCCTCACTCAGTCACTCACTCAGTGACTCACTCAGTCACTCACTCAGTCAAACACTCAATCACTCACTCGCTCAGTAACTCACTCACTCAGTCATTCACTCAGTGACTCACTCAGTCACTCACTCAGTCACTCACTCATTCAATCACTCAGTCACTCTCTCAGTCAAACACTCAATCACTCACTCACAAAGTAACTCACTTACTCAGTAACTCACTCATTCACTCACTCATTCAGTCACTCACTCAGTCACTCACTCAGTCACTCATTTAGTCAATCTTTCAGTCACTCACTCAGTCAATCATTCAGTCACTCACTCACCCAGTAACTCACTCACTCAGTCACTCACTCACTCATTCACTCACTCATTCACTCACTCAGTAATTATTTAATTCAGTAACTTACTCACTCAGTAACGCACTCACACAGTAACTAACTCACTCAGTAACTCAATCCCACAGTAACTAACTCAGTAACTAACTAACCCAGTCACAAACTCACTGAGTCAGTCTGTCAGTCATTCACTCACTCACTCACTCACTCACTCAGTCAGTCAGTTAAACAGTCAGTCGACGTGTCACTAACTCACTCATTCACTCATTCAGTCAGTCATTGAGACATTCAATCAATAACTAACTCATTCACTCACTCACTCAATCACTCACTCACTTACTCTATCACTCACTCACTCACACTCTCTTACTCTCTCACTCACTCACCCACTCACTCACTCTCTCGCTAAGTCAGTCAGTCACTAACTCAATCTTTCACTCACTAACTGACTCATTCATTCACTCACTGACTAACTCACTCATTCATTCATTCACTCACTCATTCACGTACTCACTAACTCCCTCACTGAATGTGTCACTCAGTCACTCATTCACTTACTCACTCACTCATTCACTCACTCTCACACACTCACTGACTCACTCACTCATCACTCACTCACTCACACACTCACTCACACACTAACTCACTTACTCACTCACTCACTAATTCACTCATTCACTCACTCACTCACTATTTCACTCACTCATTCACTCATTCATTCATTCACTCACTCACTCAGTTCCTAACACGCTCACTAACTCACTCACTCATTCACACGCTCACTCACTCAGTTCCTAACATGCTCACTAACTCGATATGTCACTCACTATATTACTCACTCAACCAGTCACTCACTCACTGATTCACTCATTCAGTCAGTCATTCAGACAGTCAGTCATTAACTCACTCTTTCACTGACTCACTCATTCACTCATTCACTCACTGACTCAATGACTCACTGACTCACTGACTCACTGACTCACTGACTCACTTACTCACTCACTCACTTACTCACTGACTCACTTACTCACTTACGCACACACTCACACACTTACTCACTCACGCCCTCACTCACTCAATCATTTACTCACTCACCCATTCGCTGACTGTGTTACTCACTCCCTCACTGAATGTGTCAATCACTCACTCACTCACTCACTCATTCACTCTTTCACTCACTCACTTACTCACTCACTCACTAACTCATTTACCCACACTCATTAACTGACTGTTTCACTCACTCCCTCACTGAATCATTTACCCACTCACTCATTTGATGACGGTATCACTAACTCCCTCACTGAATCATTTACTCACTCACTCATGTGCTGACTGTTTAACTCACTCCCTCACTGATTGTGTCACTCACTCCCTCATTGAATGTGTCACTCACTCACTCATTCACACACTCACTCACTTACTAACATGCTTACTCACTCACTCAGTCACTCACTCACAGACTCACTCACTCACCCAGTCACTCACTCACTGACTCAGTCAGTTATTTAGTCATTCACTCACTCACCTAGTCAGTCAGTCACTCATTTACTCAATTAATCAGTCAGTCGGTGTCACTAATTCACTCACTCACTCATTCAGTCAGTCATTCAGACACTCAGTCACTCACTAACTCATTCACTCACTTACTCACTCATTCGCTGACTGTGTCACTCACTCCCTCAATTACTGTTTCACTCACTCTCTCACATACCCAATCACTCACTCATTCACTCACTCACACACTCACTCACTAACTCATTCAGTCACTCACTCATTCAATCACTCAGTCACTCAGTCAAACACTCAATCACTCACTCACTTAGTGACTCACTTACTCAGTAACTCACTCATTCACTCACTCAGTCAGTCACTCATTCACTCACTAAGCCACTCACTCCTTCACTCACTTAGTCACTCAATCAGTCACTCACTCAGTCACTCACTCAGTCACTCACTCAGTCACTCACTCAGTCAATCACTCAGTCACTCACTCACTCACTCTGTCACTCACTCATTCAGTCACTCACTCAGTCACTCACTCAGTCACTCACTCAGTCACTCACTCAGTCACTCACTCAGTCACTCACTCATTCAGTCACTCACTCAGTCACTCACTCAGTCACTCACTCAGTCACTCACTCAGTCACTCACTCAGTCACTCACTCAGTCACTCACTCAGTCACTCACTCAGTCACTCACTCAGTTAAACTCTCAGTCACTCACTCAGTCACTCAATCACTCTCTCACTCACTCACTCACTCATTCAATCACTCACTCAGTCAAACACTCAATCACTCACTCACTTAGGAACTCACTTACTCAGTAACTCATTCACTCATTCACGCACTCATTCAGTCACTCACTCAGTCACTTGCTCAGTCACTCACTCAGTCACTCACTCAGTCACTCATTCAGTCAATCTTTCAGTCACTTACTCAGTCACTCACTCAGTCACTCACTCAGTCACTTGCTCAGTCACTCACTCAGTAACTCACTCAGTAACTCACTCAGTAACTCACTCAGTAACTCACTCACTCAGTCACTCACTCAGTCACTCACTCAGTCACTCACTCAGTCACTCATTTAGTCAATCTTTCAGTCACTCCCTCAGTCACTCACTCAGTCAATCACTCAGTCAATCACTCAGTCACTCACTCAGTCACTCACTCAGTCAATCACTCAGTCACTCACTTAGTCACTCACTCAGTCAAACTTTTAATCACTAACTCATTTAGTAACTCACTCACTCAGTCACTCACTCATTCACTCGCTCAGTAATTATTTAACTCAGTAACTTACTCACTCAGTAACTCACTCAGTAACTCACTCACTCACTCAGTAAATAACTCACTCGGTAACTCACTCACACAGTAACTAACTCACTCAGTGTTGGAATAATGATTCAAACCTTTTAAATCATTATTAGTAATATTTAATTAAAAAAGGAAAAACATCTTTCAACAAATTCTGCTTACAACTTCGAAGGAGATGCCTTGTGACGCCGTCTCAGTCCACAGTGCATTCTGACGAGCGGCATACTCTTCGGTCCATTTAGCGGCACATAACCAAAACATTCAAAGGTAATCTGATTTAAACAATTGCATACGCAAAAACAACTGTCTCAACTGTTTTGAACAATTGTATAAGCTCAACCGAATAACATCATGAAGGTTATAAAAACACTGTCACAACAATCTGTTTTTATCGGAACACCTGCGTAAGAATTTGCACAATAAGCAAAACAACGGCATTATTATTTGCACCAGTAAGCATAATAATTTCTTTATAAGGTAAACAAAGCAAAGCAGTTTAATGTAAACAAAGCAGTATTTTCAAATCTGTTGCTGGAGTCGTTATAACAGTCTCATTGGGTCCTGCCGGGAGCTCTTTTCTTTGAGGCCTTGAGGAGTCTCAAATGTGGAGGAAAAGTCCATGTTCCCATGACTTGATTTATAGCCTTACTACTTATTGAAAAATGCTTACAACACATATAGAATATTCCATAATAATTCTAACATTCCCTCCTTTTACTATATGTTTGTTATTCATTTTATGACAAATCCAAAAAGAGACAGGGATATCTCCGTTGGCTGTTTTAATTTTACCCGCTTAGGCTCTACTTGTTCGGCAGGTCTGAAAAGCAGAAAATAAGATCATTTTCGCCCAATCCATCCTCGGGATTACCATGTTCCTGGAATTCACTGTTAGTGTCAGCACGTTTCATCAGTAGGGGATATAATTCATGCAATTTGGAATTTGTAGGGGCAATCGCAGTGGTTATAAGTCGGCTTATCAAAGATCTTAAGCAGGGAATAATACAACACCCACATAATGTCAAAATCGTAGCAAAAAGGGCCACAAATTAGGCCAAATCATTATTAGTGAGGCCACAAATCTGTCAGCGGACATTATTCTACTCCAGGATGCTTTTTCATCTTGCGGTTTAGGGTCTGCAGGCCATCGTTGGCCCTGGTGTGGGACCCAGTGGGGGGCGTGTTGTTGAGTGCAACATTTTCAAACGTTGCATACGCCCCCTGCTCCTTCAAGAAGCATTTCAACCGCTGCACGATCCTGGAACGCCATCAGACTAGTGGCTGCCAGTTGTTCCTTTATCGCCACAAATCCCTGTTCAGTATAATTTCCAAGTTTTTGGACATTGTAATGCAGGTAATTTATCCAATCAACATTTTTGTTTGGAGTAATTAAAAGAAAAATATACTCCCAACCTGCTGCGATCTGATTAGCCAACTTATACTCATCTGGTACGCCCCGTGGATGCCAATCGCATCAATGTATGTCGGATCACCCTCTCTCCATGCCGATCGACGCCTTCGCGAGGGGCCCGCCATCCTACCGGATTTCTGTGCAGCCAATTGTATCTCCTCTACTGTAGATGGAAAAACAGACACTGGTAATAGCAGTGAGACCAAGGCACAAAGTCCTGCTGTCATTTTGGCAGGAGTCGTATAATTTGTTTTGACCCCACCACCACCATAGGTCAGAACGTGGAATCAGGGGTGCAGTCTGTTTTAGGACGTGAACACACCACGTCACATTTATCGCTCCCAGTGCCGGACCGTGCCCTGTGAGGACTAAGCAGGTAAAATGATTAAACGCGACATGTGTTGAAAAGTTAGGCTTGTCCTTTGCTGCCGTTGTAACTGGGTAGATATTATTCCATTTCATACATTTTGGGCTTACATCTTCTTTTGTCATTATCTCCTTTACACAATCAGGGATAATTTGCGCGGGTACTACTCTTAAGAGAGGTCGGCCCCCCATACATGTTATACAGGTTTGATACAGGTTTGATTTATAATAGCTGCATTTTCCATCAACAATAACCAATTATTTCTTACCGCCTCCCGTTTGGGAACTCCCCGTTGCAGAAATGAATTCTCTGGTCATCTCAGATTTTAATTTTACTATGGCGGATCCGGGTGTTTCCATCTCTGACGACCTTCTTACCCATGGACTTAGGAAAAACGTCAGACAAAGATCCACAAGTTAATTTGTCAATCTGAATTATGATTTGTAATGCCCCACCGTATGGGTTAATTTTATCGAAGGCCTGATGGTTTTTTCGCACACGTGTGTCATCCAAGCTTGCCAATCTAGACCAGTTTCTGCAACAAGGTTTCCCCAATCTGTTTTAGGACTGTTATGTACCACACATATTCTATAAAATCCATGTGTATCCTTTGAAATGGATATGTAGCTTTTGTAGCTTGACATAAGGGGGAATCGCCCGTGTTTTGGCCATATATCTGCATATAGATTGAATATATAACCTCCCCCTTTTTTGAGGCATGAAATTTACCATGACTCAAAATGGTAGCCCTCCCAGATAAGTCTTTTGTTTTTGTTTAGTCCCCCAGGTTCCCAAAATTTCCCATTGCAGAAATCAAAAATTTCATTTGGCGAAATTCTTTTCTTTTTTGTTTCTGTCCTACTCTGCCACCCGCTGTCCTTGAAAGGCTTATCAGCGATTTCAGAAATATTCCACCTTGATATTAGAATATTGATATATCTTGGTGGCTAGCCAATTGAAACACAAAAGACAGACACTCATCCATGCTCGCACTCATAATCAAGGAATTTAGAGTGCTCCCCCAATCATCCATAATTTTGGTTTGTTGGAGAAAAACTGGAGTACCCAGAGAAAACCTACGAATTCTTGAGAACACCAGGAATACTCCACACTCCGGAAGGTCTGGATCCACTCCGCATTAGTAGATCCTCGAACCGCAAGATTGATGCCTGAAGAAACTATATAATTAATGTATTAGATTCACATGCCACATATCTAAAAATAGAAATTTGTTCAATTGCCACCGCCCCTTACCCCAGTCAGTCAGCATGTAGACTGCCATGCGAGTGGCTGTGATTAACTATCTATTCGCCAATAATGCAATAACGGAAAAGTTGTGACACATTGAAACACACACACACCCCCTTTTAGTATTTTAACTGTTTGTAAAAACTTTATCTCCATGTTCTGGATTAAGTTACACCCCCTTTCAATGTTATCGAATTTTGCCCATTCTAGTCAACCCATCTACTTAAAGCATTTCTCCAAGGTTGATATTTTATAATTTGGAGATGTTATTTTTAAAACATAGACATTATTTCATCACTTGTTTCCCACCATGAAAGGCCCCACCTGAATTTGTTGTAGATATTCCCCTTTATCTAAGCTTGTTATTGCCAATCGTTATCACCGTAACATTTAGGTGTATTAACCCCATAATTGCAATGCAGTAAGTTTTGGCTAAATTCTTAATGTGTATACCCCTAAAGCAATAGACAGTAATAACGTCCCAATAGTCATCAATATGACCTATACCAAAGCATACGCCCCCTTCAGGTCAAACAGGGAACGCGTTTTGTGCACTTAAAGGCGCTCCATGTTTCTTCTAGGGAAACTATGCCTATCCTTAACCAATTATCTTATCTACCCCAGCCAGGTTCAATTTACCCAACAATTTGGATGAATGCCATGAAATTTCTCATGCCATTTCTGCATTGTTAAATTCATGTCTGATTCCTTTAACAACCAAATAACTCTTAGTACCTAAGACATAATTTGTAAATCACCCCATACTATGTTTACTTAAGATAAGAGCTATTTTTTATAGCTCTCTGTTACCACAAGAAAAATCTACAATAATTAAATTAGAGAAATCCACCTTTTACTAGGCATTTCCTAATTACAATTTTCAATACTTAATAAAGGACCCACAAATTGTAACCAATATGCCATAATATTGTAAAAAATCCATTCATTTTTCTTTAACCAGCCAACCATTCAAAAACAGTAATAATATCGTTTTATCCTCCAAAACTAGCTCTCTTCAATTAAGAGCCCTTTGAACTTCACAAAAAAGAAAATAAAATAATAATAATAGTATTATTCCCAATTCCAAAGCTTTCCCCAAATCAATCTTTGCCAAACAGATTTTCTATCACCTCGAAAGACATTGACCTTCATGCTCGCTGCAGAAGCAGCATCCTTATCTTTTGTTTACAAATTCCAAAATGCTCTCTTTTCTTTGTGCCCAATGCTTCGCCTCCTGTGAGCAATTATTTTTTCGAGAAGACTAAATTAAAAAACTAAATTAATTACTCTCCCGATATCCAACTATATCATCATATCATCATAGTTTGCCAAGACCCCATAATCACAATATGCTGCAAGCACAACTATATCATAGCAAAACCCATTTCTGCCCTCAAGTTTGCTTCAGCACCCCCAAGGCCAATTATTGTAATATTCAGCCGCACCAAAACAGAGCGCTCCCCCCGCAATCATTATTCGGCAAGTTTAGAGTCTGACCAAAACGCAGTTTTGGCAACCCCGCTAAACATTTAATTTGCTGTTTTGTATTTCTGTTAACCAAAATATTCCCGCTAGCAGACGGGAACGAAACCAGGATAAGCCACAATAAGCCATTTCATTCCAGTACATTGACAGTACATTTAGTTACTATTAACAAGTATGCCTAGCACTTTGAAATAACCATTTTAATTGCCATTTTACAACTTTCAGCATCACACAAAAAAATCCAATTGAATTCATTCCCAAAGAATGTGATCTCTGGTTTAAAATTAGCTCAACATCCTCATGTTCAAAATCCTCATTCAAATCATTTTGAGAAGGCCTGCCTTGTTTTTAGAGACATTTTTGTCCAGGCAATCACGCGATATATGTAATATATATAAGTATAATTTGAATGAGCATGCAACACATTTTTTAGCTGCTCCTGATAAAGGCTGCCCACCGCGTGGTCTTCAGCGATGCCGCTGTTGGCCTTAAAACAAGCCGTCATCCTGATTTGATATTCTGCAAAAGGCTCACCATCCCTCTGCTTAGCTCTGCTGATCACGGTATAATTAACTTTTGTTTTAAACTTCCCCGTAACCTGATCAATCAGTTCATGCACTCTCAAATTCAAATTACGACCGTCATGACACAACGGGCCACCATCAGCTTTTGGATTCGAACATCCAAATTTAGTAGGAGCCTGCTCCTTGCCCACATTAGTATTAGCAACTTCGATCATGGGATATTGTTCAATAAACACATCACTCATTGGCGGCGCCCCAGGCTGGGGAGATAGCGTTTTCTCCCCATGTCCCCCACGGGCCCTCCCGACCTGGTCATATTTGTCGGAGGGGGCCCTCCTTTTTAACAACAACAACAACACACCTCTTCCCCACCGGGCTAGTCGTCCTCTGTGGAATAACACAGCCTCTGTGTTTCCAGTCCCACCGTTATCAACTGATTTAACCCATGTATCATAAACCAATAATAGGTATCATTATATCCCTCCTGCTCCATTTTGTTAAGATTTCCCCCATGCTTAGCACGTATTTTATCCTGCAGTATCAATATCTTATGCATATTAAGCTGGCCAGCAAATCCATATTTATTTATCCATAAGTTTAGGTGTTTAACCCTTGTAGCGCTTTGATTTTCAACAATCCAATCTTTACACGGCAGACGTCAATAGCCGCTTTACTGTTTGCACCACCCATTTTTGGAGTGGATTTGTGTGTATCCCCGTAGTACCTTTTTTTCTTTAACAACTACGCACACACAACCAATGTCGACCACCACATTTTTATAGACCCGACCGTGTCTACCTGCTAGTGACTAGTATCCGCAGGGTTTTAAAATCGCCATCCCCAGGATGCGAGCCTTACTTCTCAAAATAAGGCCTTCGCGTGTGATGCCCTTCGCGCATTTTGGATCCCGTCAACAATATGCAGCCATCACACGTGGACTCGGCAGAAATGTCGAAAGATGCTTACCCAGAGGATAGTCGTCAACCGATTAGAAAACAGGCGCTGCTGAGAAATAGTCCAGCCTGGAAAAGGGATTCTCGCCGTGCACGGTCACTCCAGATATTAAACTGCAGCGTCTGGATTCCTTATCGGTGTGTTGACCCCGGCTACTCGAAGGACCAAATGTTGGAATAATGATTCAAACCTTTTAAATCATTATTAGTAATATTTAATTAAAAAAGGAAAAACATCTTTCAACAAATTCTGCTTACAACTTCGAAGGAGATGCCTTGTGACGCCGTCTCAGTCCACAGTGCATTCTGACGAGCGGCATACTCTTCGGTCCATTTAGCGGCACATAACCAAAACATTCAAAGGTAATCTGATTTAAACAATTGCATACGCAAAAACAACTGTCTCAACTGTTTTGAACAATTGTATAAGCTCAACCGAATAACATCATGAAGGTTATAAAAACACTGTCACAACAATCTGTTTTTATCGGAACACCTGCGTAAGAATTTGCACAATAAGCAAAACAACGGCATTATTATTTGCACCAGTAAGCATAATAATTTCTTTATAAGGTAAACAAAGCAAAGCAGTTTAATGTAAACAAAGCAGTATTTTCAAATCTGTTGCTGGAGTCGTCATAACAGTCTCATTGGGTCCTGCCGGGAGCTCTTTTCTTTGAGGCCTTGAGGAGTCTCGAATGTGGAGGAAAAGTCCATGTTCCCATGACTTGATTTATAGCCTTACTACTTATTGAAAAATGCTTACAACACATATAGAATATTCCATAATAATTCTAACACTCAGTAAGTCACTCACTCAGTAACTCACTCACTCATTCATTCACTCACCCGCTCACTCACTCACTCACTCAGTCACTCACTCAGTCACTCACTCAGTAACTCACTCACACAGTAACTAACTCACTCAGTAAGTCACTCACTCAGAAAGTCACTTACTCATTCAGTCACTCACCCGCTCACTCACTCACTCACTCACTCACTCACTCACTCACTCAGTAACTCACTCAGTAACTCACTCAGTCACTCACTCAGTCAAACACTCAATCACTCACTCGCTCAGTAACTCACTCACTCAGTCATTCACTCAGTGACTCACTCAGTCACCTACTCACCAGTCACTCAGTCATTCACTCAGTCAATCACTCAGTCACTCACTCAGTCACTCACTCATTCAATCACTCAGTCACTCTCTCAGTCAAACACTCAATCACTCACTCACTAAGTAACTCACTTACTCAGTAACTCACTCATTCACTCACTCATTCAGTCACTCACTCAGTCACTCACTCAGTCACTCATTTAGTCAATCTTTCAGTCACTCACTCAGTCAATCACTCAGTCACTCACTCACCCAGTAACTCACTCACTCAGTCACTCACTCACTCATTCACTCACTCATTCACTCACTCAGTAATTATTTAATTCAGTAACTTACTCACTCAGTAACACACTCACACAGTAACTAACTCACTCAGTAACTCACTCACACAGTAACTAACTCAGTAACTAACTAACCCAGTCACAAACTCACTGAGTCAGTCTGTCAGTCATTCACTCACTCACTCACTCAGTCAGTTAAACAGTCAGTCGACGTGTCACTAACTCACTCATTCACTCATTCAGTCAGTCATTGAGACATTCAATCAATAACTAACTCATTCACTCACTCACTCAATCACTCACTCACTCACTTACTCTATCACTCACTCACACTCTCTCACTCTCTCACTCACTCACCCACTCACTCACTCTCTCGCTAAGTCAGTCAGTCACTAACTCAATCTTTCACTCACTAACTGACTCATTCATTCACTCACTGACTAACTCACTCATTCATTCATTCACTCACTCATTCACTTACTCACTAACTCCCTCACTGAATGTGTCACTCAGTCACTCATTCACTTACTCACTCACTCATTCACTCACTCTCACACACTCACTGACTCACTCATTCATCACTCACTCACTCACTCACACACTCACTCACACACTAACTCACTTACTCACTCACTCACTCACTAATTCACTCATTCACTCACTCACTCACTCTTTCACTCACTCATTCACTCATTCACTCATTCATTCATTCACTCACTCACTCAGTTCCTAACATGCTCACTAACTCACTCACTCATTCACACGCTCACTCACTCAGTTCCTAACATGCTCACTAACTCGATATGTCACTCACTATATTACTCACTCAACCAGTCACTCACTCACTGATTCACTCATTCAGTCAGTCATTCAGACAGTCAGTCACTAACTCACTCTTACACTGACTCACTCATTCACTCATTCACTCACTGACTCAATGACTCACTGACTCACTTACTCACTTACGCACACACACACTTACTCACACACGCCCTCACTCACTCAATCATTTACTCACTCACCCATTCGCTGACTGTGTTACTCACTCCCTCACTGAATGTGTCAATCACTCACTCACTCACTGACTCACTGACTCACTCACTCACTCACTCACTCATTCACTCACTCACTTACTCACTTACTCACTAACTCATTTACCCACACTCATTAACTGACTGTTTCACTCACTCCCTCACTGAATCATTTACCCACTCACTCATTTGCTCACTCCCTCA